>NC_053041.3:317075053-317357553 GCF_002575655.3 Aegilops tauschii subsp. strangulata
GTGAAACGAGCCTTTGACGTAGTCACAAATTCGACTGCCCTTTCACGATTATTATTATTTCGAGTAATAGCGGAAGGAGTGCCAAAGCCCATTTTAGTAGAAAGCTGCTACCCTTTTCTTGTAATGCGGAGTGACATAATTAATCGAATTCGACTGGTTGGTTCCCCTTATTAGTCAATTGTTTTTGACGTATCAAGTGGGAATGGGAGAGACTCTTTTCTTTCCGCAATGGAATCGGCTTAAGCTCGACCTTTTCTTTCGTTTCCTATCATAGGGATATAAAAAGAAATCCAATTGCGTTTTCTTAGTTTAGAATATCAAAAGACATCCCACAACCCGGTCTTAGGTTCAGAGTCGCTTTGTGGGAACTTCAAGAGAGAGAAGAGAGATCATAGCTTAATAACAAAGGTCAGGTATACCTGCCCACGTTCAGCATACACATTCACTAGTTCCATTCGGAACCTTTCTCTAGATGGAATCCTGATTCAACTTTCAAATGCAAGAGCAAGAATGCCGTGAGGGAGCCCTATCTAAAAAAATGCAAGGCCAGATCCCACTTTCTTTAATCGAGCGGGCAAGGGATCGCAAACATCTTTTCTTTTCATCTAAAAGGTTTTGAAAAGATATCCCGAAGGGGTCTTAGGTAATGTAAGGAGTGACAGCTCTATTCAATAAGCTGGCTCTTTAAGGGAAGATAGGGCATCTCCTAAAATGTGGAAGTTTGGTGCTTTAGAGATAGGGCCGGCACGCTTTGCTGGAAAGCAATAAGTCAACAAAACAAGGTAGGTCAACCCCCTAATAAAGGTTTCGCTCGACAACCCTGTATCCATTCTCGATTAAAGCACAGAGTGTTAGGTTTATTATCTCCAGTTTGATGCTGTCTTCTCCATGACTTGGTTCTTATGGATCTCCTCCAGGTCCTAGGCATCTTGTCCCTAGCTCTGCTCTCTATCGGTAGCCAAATAAGTACTTTGTCTTTGCCTATGTCCGTCCATTCCTTCAACACTGATGGACTCGGAGTGGCATAACTCCTTTAATAAGAAGCATAAGAGCTAAAGCGAGGAGATAGAATCGAAAGAATCATGGCAAGTTCTTTGAAAGTGGGAAGAAAGCCAAGGATAGGGTGGTGTGTAGGGTCTTTCAAATCAATCAGGAAAGCGTGAGCTGAGAAGGAACACGGCTTTCTGCGCCTTGACAAGTGGATCTACCAAGAATAGCTTTTTCAGCCGTTACATATTATATAATAGCTTGATGCCCTCAGACATGTGATTGATTTCTCCCCTCTCTTTCGAAAATCTTCCATTTGAACAGGAAGATTCCCTTCTAGCTGTGTATCCAGAACCTGAGGATGTTGAGGATCTATAAAGGTTCTTTGATCGAGCTATCGCTTCGGCTTCTTTTGTTGCCGAAGACCAGGACCCGTCTTATTTGCTGAAAACCTGTCTGTTTAGGGACTCTTTCCTTTCAATGGACATACTTGCCTGGAACTCATTCTACCTTGAGAGCGCTTCCCACTTTTCTAATTCCTTCCCTTTGACCACCGAAAATACAATTCTAATAGCCATTTCTATTTTTTAGATGTTTCAAACAAGTGATTTTACACTTTTATCCTTCCTGTCTTTACACAATAGAGGAGTTTGACCCTTCCACTTCTGCCTTTGACCTTTGTACTTCTTCCCGCAATTGAGATCCCTGTTAAGGAAGAATATCTCGCTCGTGCTTTTTTGCGAGGAAATCGCTCTACTTTTTCCAGCGATGAGTGATTGAGTAAGGTATAATTCAATCTGTGTTATGACCTACCTTTTTTGATTGAAGTAAATGAGAGCTCGGGTCGGATTCAGATCCTTTTCTCTCTTTTGAAATTCCATAGATATAGATGTCTCGACTGCCGAATCCGAATCCTTAGAACAACTCGATTCCGTTGATTCACTGTCCATTTGTCCTTCAACCGGATTAATGGTCAACGACTTTGACAGCTTTTCCTTCACACAAGGTTTTTAATCCATCTCCCCCGCTTAGGGCAGTAAGGGGAAGTAGCGATATTCTGATTCCTTCATGGGGAATCAACAAAGGCAGTTGCTCCAACAACTTTAGTACTTAAGTTAACGCCCCAGCCCTTATCCCGCGATGAGAAGGTAGATGCGGTAAGCCAACTCCTATCCTTCTTGCGGAAAGGGCATTCAATGCCATCTTCATTCCCTTCCTTGCTTCGAGGAGCAGGTCGAATAGTCAAAGAAGGGGATGGCTAATTCCAGGAATAGAGTAGCATTCTCAAGCACTACCCTCCATTTTTTTAGTCCATATAAAACAGTCAATCTACCAGTAGGAGAGGCTGCAGATACATGTCCACCACCTATTTATCTACTACCATAAGCAGGAGTAGTTGCAGGTAAAGAGTGTTGTGAGGGCTTTCATTTGCGCGTTAAGGGCAGTTTCTGTTATAGCACTAGAAATCTGTGTCGTTAGTCGAACGCTCGGAATAAAAGAATGACTATTTCCTTGCTGGAACATAACGACAACAGCATGAATTCAGAATAAGACATGTTAAGTTTCTCCTCTTTCTGTCTAATGACTACTACGACATGCCTAGACTATAAATTTCCTTCGGAGTGCTGCCCATAGACTACGGAACACTTGGCATATGTTGATTGAGTCCCGGGTATAGCTCCCTCACTCGCTCTACTTTGAATCATGAATTAGCGTATGAAAAGCGGCAATCTTTCTCTATTTCTTCCTCTTCGACCAAAAAAACAAGTTGTTTTCGGGCGTCAGGCAAACTTAGTTCTCCGCTCCTCCAGTAATTGGATTGATATATAAGGATTGGGGTTGTCACCCGTATGCTTCTTATCTTTGGCTTCGAACAAGGGGATTCCTTTCAAGCTTCATCAAATCCATGGCACAAGGTCTGTTTTCCATTATAGAATCGAGCAAGAATCGGATTGTGAATTAGGATTGTATGCAAGAAGGGATTCGGAAATAGGAAAGCGAGTCAAGTAATCCGAATATGTAGCCACTCTCATTCTAATGCTTATATCCAGAACTAGTTCACCGAACAAAGGGACAGAAGTACTGAATAAACTGTAGCGAGCTAATACCTAAACTTGAACTCTGAAATAGCACTCATTCATTCAATTATTTGAAGCTAAGGTGCGGGAAAAGAACACATAAGGTTAGATATGAACTAGTTGACTGTTCGATTGAAGGACTATGATGCATTTTACTCATGTTTTTATTCCATTCCAGGATTCATTCATATTCGACCATAACGAGACTCAATAACGAAACTAGGGCCCTTGCTTTCCCAACTGGAGCAGGAAACTTCCAACCAAATTGGAGGGACCCAGAAGAAGAGATAAGTGACAACTATCTCTAGAGAATTGAAAAGAGGTGTGCGAACTATGTTATTGAATCGGCCATGAAAACCTAAAATGAAGGAATAGGGGTTCTAGGATAAGCATGTATTGGAGGGGGGTTTCCCAATAAGTCAATAGCTATCCTTCGCTATCTGGGGCTAGCTCACTCTATGAGATAAGTTTCATGTATGGTTTGAAGCAGTTAACTCCCTTTTAAGGAGCGATCGATCAACCCCGACCATGGCCGGTCTACAATCTCTCTCGTTTAGCATCTCTTTTGCGCCTGCTTTCTTCTTGATTTATTGCAGCAGCTAGTTCCCTTTTCCAAATTCGATTATAGGTGAAGTGAGTTATGTTTCAAAAAATCCATCCATTTCATCGCCCAGAATAATACCCAGTCCTGCCAATCTCTATGACAATCTCTGGTTTAGTTTAGTTGATCCTTTTCTATTATGAAAAGCAAGGAAACACTAGTAATGGTGGAAACAGAACTTAGAAATCTAAGGCTGAAGGCTAGTTTCATTAACGAGTCTCACCTATTTCTTACTTCCCCTACCAGCCCTACCAACATCACCTTTAATATGGAACAGGCATGCTTTAATGATAGGGCTAGCCGCTTTCACAAGAAATCAAACCAAACAAAGACACTTAGCATAGGAGTAGATTAGGGCATCTAGTGCTCTGTTCATCGTCTGAGGACTATAAGGTGCCAAGGGAAATAGCTCCATCCCGTTGGATATCCCTAGCCTTGGTGGATCTGTGCAGTGAGAAAAACTCTTCCATTCTATCTATGGTAGATAAAGGAGCTTCAAAGTCGTAGCCATCCTCATAGCCTTTTCACTCTACAGCCGTTGCAGTTTTTTTATTAAATGAAATAGTTCGTTTTCTCGCTCTTAACTCGAAAGTACTAACTAAATAGGGGCACGGGAAATGCATCCTTGCTGGCTTATGATTAGTTGCTCAACCCTGCCTTTAAACGCACGAAATCAAAGCAAGGCAGCGGAAATCACATTGAATGCAATGCGTTCTCTACTTTCATATCTCCATGTTGATATATACTATTAGCAAAACATGAGGAGAGAGAAAAAGAAATCAAGTGGGAATTCAAGTCCAATCAATCTTCGAAAAACTCGATAAAAAAGAAATGTCGGACATCTAATCTAGTCTTTACTTTCTGTCTTTCACTATTACTATTATTTATATAAAGGCATCCTCTCTATACTCTAAACCGTTATCGGGGAGAAGTCACTCTTATAAGTGCTATATACGAGCAAAGGGAGGAGGTCTCTATGGATAGAGTTCTATCAGAACCCAACCCTGAAAGCTATGACATTACGGGCCACAACGGATGAAGTGGCGGAGATCAGGGAAAGCGGAAAAACTCAGACAGCTACTACTAAAGAAGACTCGGTCCTATAATGTCGAGTTCCTAGTTAAAGTTATGGTTACTACCCGGAGAGGAAAGTGATTCAGATTATGAAGTTTCCGAGAGGTGCCTAAGGCTAAGATAAGGTTAGGGAAAGAAGAAGACAACAAGATTATGGCAAGCAGCCAACTCATCGAGTAAAGGCTTCCACGGCGGGTTGACCAAAATGAGGATCCCAAATGGCATGAGCAATAGGTCTTCCGTGTAAAGGATCCTGTATCCAGCCTTGCCAAGCTACATGAAATAGATTTCCGGACGTCCATAGAAAGATTATTGCTAACTTCCCAAAGTGAGAAGCAAATATGTTCTAATAAAGACGTTCCTTAGTAATATCATCATGACTTTCAAAATCATGTGCGGTAGCAATACCAAACCAAATACGACGAGTAGTGGGGTCCTGATCTAAGCCTTGGCTAAACTTGGGAAATCTTAATTCCATATGCCTTTCAAATCCTCCTAGCCACTATCCTACTGCAATAATTCTCGCTAAGAAGAATGCCCATGTCGTGGCAATTCCACCCAGAAGGTAATGGGTTACTCCTACAACACGTCCTTGTATAATGCTCAAGTCTCTAGGCTGAGTAGCATGAGCAACTTTGAATTTTGATATGAGCCCAAACGATAGATTCAATGAGTTCTTGCCAATAACCACAGCCACTGAATAAAAACATTAAACTGAAGGCCCAGACAAAATGAGCACCTAAGAAAAAAAGACCATATGCAGATAATGAAGAACCATAAGACTGAATGACTTGCGATGCCTGTGCCCAAAAGAAATCATGAAGCCACCCATTAATCGTAATGGAACTCTGTGCAAAGTTTCCCCCTGTAATATGAGTTACCACCCCTTGATCACTTATAGTACCCCAAACATCCGACTACATTTTCCAACTGAAATGGAAAATGACTACCGAAATTGCATTGTTCATCTAGAATAAACCTAAGAAAACATGATCCCAGGAAGATAATTGACATGTTCCCAGTCGGCCAGGGCCATCGCAAGGAAAGCGAAAACCTAGATTTTCTTTATGGGGTATCAAACGGGAACTCCGAGCAAATAAAACACCTTTCAAAAGTATTAATACAGTCAGATGTATGGTAAATGCATGAATGTGATGGACTAAAAAATCTGCGGTTCCTGATGGAATAGGTAACAAAGCCACTTTGCCACCTACTGCTACTAACTCGCCGCCTCCCCATGTTAAGCTAGTACTTGTTGTTGCACTAGGAGCTGTTACACCAGGCACAGTAGCATGGATATTTTGTACCCATTGAGCAAAGATAGGTTGTAATTGTATGGCAGTATCTGAAACATATCTTGTGGATGGCCTAAAGCACTCATGGTATCATTATGAATGTACAAGCCAAAACTGTGAAAACCTAGAAATATACATACCCAGTTAAGGTGGGACATGATTGCATCGCGGTGTCTAAGGACGCGATCTAATAGATTGTTATATCGAGTAGTTGGATCATAGTCTCTTACCATAAAAATTGCTGCATGTGCAGCAGCACCGACTATTAGAAATCCGCCAATCCACATGTGGTGTGTGAACAAGGAAAGTTGTGTACCATAGTCTGTAGCTAGGTATGGATTGGGAGGCATAGAATACATATGATGATCTACAACAATGGTTGTAGAGCCTAACATAGCTAGGTTAAGAGATAATTGAGCATGCCATGACGTTGTTAAGATTTCATAAAGACCCTTATGGCCTTGTCCTGTAAATGGTCCCTTGTGAGCCTCCAAAATATCTTTAAGTCCATGGCCAATACCCCAATTGGTCCGATACATATGACATGCGATTAGGAAAAGAATAGCAATAGCTAAATGATGGTGCGCAGTATCGGTCAGCCAGAGACCACCAGTTACTGGATCTAGTCGTCCGCGAAAAGTCAGAAATTCTGCGTATTTGGTACAATTTAAAGTGAAAAAAGGGGTTGCTCCTTCGGCAAAACTAGGATAAAGTTGAGCCAAAAGGTCTCGATTCAAGATAAATTCATGAGGAAGTGGTATCTCCTTAGGATCCACCCCAACGTCCAAAAATTGGTTAATTGGTAAAGATACATGAATTTGGTGCCCCGCCCAAGAAAGAGAAGATAGGTCTATTTTCAATCGTGTAGAACTGCTACCTCGTTAACGAACTTACTCAAAGAGTGCTAGAGAGCCGAGTCTAAGAAAGCCGCCCTGTTATTATTTTCTTAACCTCAGAAAGTCTCACGCGCGGGGCACCTCACATCGCACTAAATCACTACTAGGCCCTTCCTATCATTCCACAATCCAAAGGAAAAAGAGTATCCTATGAAGGAAATCGTATCTGATCTATCACCTTCCTCGTATCGATGCTTGCCACCGCGTCACTAGGTTGTTCATAGATCTTGGTTAGCTTAATGGATCACCCAATTGTATTTCGGGATGTGTGCATTCCACCATCCCTTAAGGAAGAGGTTCACTACAACCTTCCTTGTTAATGGGTATCTGACTTCACAGCAGAGTGGTAGACTAGGGATAAGCTGGATACTGACTTCTTTCCAAGAGCTCCATCAACCCTGCTTAGCCATACATCAACTCTACCATTACTATACGCATTCTACCTACGCTTTTAATGAAAGAAAGAAGAAATGTTGGATGATTGATCCACACAAATAAGAGATATGTAGGGACAACCTTCAATTGCAGAGAATAGCAAGCCCCCTTTGCTGAACAGATGTATAGAGGAAAAGGGTGACCCACATCGCAAGGGCTTTCCGATTGTGTGAATTAGAGCCCAAGAGAAGATCAATTCATTAGGAGATAGGTATCGATGCTTGCCAGCAGGAGAAAGATCACTAGGTTCAGTCTCTGATCTGATCAATAGGGTTCCCTAGGTACATTCCGTTTTCTGGAAATCCAGTAGGGATAGTAGCTACCTTTTCCAGGGCAAAAAAACAAGTTAGGCTATCCAAGATTTGCTCTTTTTCCTGGTTTTTGGAGTGAAAATAAGGAGGGACTTGTGATTGGTTTTCTATAGGGAAGAGAGATACCAAGCCGGGCAACTTCCCCTAGTAACTACTGAACACAAAAGCCAGGGTGACCCAAAACAATTATTTCACTTATTTCTAGTTTAGGAAGGACCTTGTGTGTGGTTCACGACTCCCGGTGCTTAGAGATGTGGTTCACTACAGCAGTGAAAAGAAAAGCAAGAAAACAGGTATCAAGAGATGGAAGTGAAAGAAGAACTGTTGATCGACCGGTGGTTTGGGTCTTGCCTTTTAGGATTCGGATTTGGATTCCTATTAATTTACTTTGCCTTTGCCGAGGAGCAGAAACTGAGCCCTTTGATTTGATCCAGTGAGTGATGTTATGAGCAGAAGCCTTGACAAGTTGAATCCGGTACCGAAACAAGGATGAAATTTTTGAATATATTCTTCTTTCATGTGCTTTACCTTTCCCGTTTTCCGTACCTTTCGTAGTAGTTACACGCCACTAGAAACAGGATTCATGAATTCAAACTAAAAGCAAAGGTATCGCTAAGTCCATTTCAGTGGAAATATAGGGATGAAAGTTTCTCTCCTACTGATTTCGATTGCACATCTAATGAAAATATATGAACATGAATGTTCAAAAGCAAGGCTATACCCTTTGCCGTTGCCGAACCAGGGTTAAGTGAGGGTGTTCAAACTTCACGGCCTTCACTATCGGATGTATATGAGTAAAATCAGACATCAGTATCACAACCTAGCATTATCCAGATCTGTCGTTGATCCAGGCGATTTTGGGAAGGACTCGGCATTCTCCCACAAAAGGCCAGGCCTTGAGTTTCTAGCCGACTCATATAAGTCAGGGTGTCAATTTTTTTAGGTGACATATCTTTCTCTCTGATGTTCTCCGTGGTCTCAAAGGATGATCAGTCGGATAGCGACATTGGTAAATAAAAAGAGTTTACACACCTGGTGCATACTTTAGTGCCACTAATTAGCGACTTTTTTTGCCCTTTACCTACACCATGTAGACCGGAGGATTAAATAGAATCCCATTGGTGAATTTCAGACACCTAGGTTATTCAAGAAACTTGGAATACCAACTCCAATGCTTGGTTTGCTGAATCAGCATATGGATTACTTCATTGAATTTCTCGGCCCGAGCTCTTGTGATTGGTCCACTTGGCAGGTGGAGTGGATCCTTAGCAGGTTCATGTGTTCCTTGTTTACGTAGCTCTTCTATTGGATCACGTAGCCCCTCTGTTGGATTACGTTGCTCTGCCCTTGGATTACTTGAGTCATTTCTGGGTTTACTTGCCTGCTCCGCAACATGTTGGTTACTTGATCCATCGCTTTGTTTACTTGAGAGCCCAATACTTATTGGTTGGGAGAATTACCTTCAAAGGAAAATGATCCTCCCACTGGACCGAAAAACCCATATATTCACATGGGAATGGGTGGTGCAAAACAAGCAGGCGGGCCCAACGTTGTTTATCTTTACTGCAATTCTGGTTAGGTAAAAGGAATTCCGCAGCAAGCGGGTACGTGATTAGTTACAACCAACGGAAAGACTTATTGAAATAATAGGGAATTTCCCCATCCAGTCTACTCCTAGGACTGCATCATATGCTCCCAACTCCATGGCCAACAAATCAAACTTCAATCGGTATCCTTGCATCTCCCACTGTACACCAGAACACATCCCATAAAATCGGCCCGAAGAGCATCAAAGAGCGGGCCTACTAAATAGACATAGAGATACATTAGCCGAGTTTTCTTACAACAACTGCTATCACTCTAGCATCGGAATGGCACCTTTTGGAGCACTCTACGGGAACCTTTGTCGTACCCCGATTTGTTGGGGTTGGCACGTACCGACCGACGAGGCCATAGAAGATGAAGGAGAGTGCCGAGAAGATTCCACTTATTCTAGATTAAAAGCAGTTCGGGACCAGGTACGCCGACCACAATATTTGGAGTTTGCAGTAGGTGATCATGCTTGACTTCGGCTTGAATCTACAAAGAGTGTGACGCGTTTTTGAGTGAAGGATTAGGGATAGCTGACCGATACATCAGACCTTTCTTGGCTCATATCCCCCTAGCCCTTACTCCCTTATTTCGGTGGTTGGTCTCTACCTTTTTGTGTCTCTTGGCTAGTTTGTCTTCCTCTTCTTTTTTAGGGTAACGTAGTAAAAATACTTTATTTCAAGGGATTTCCCTTTTCTTTCCAAAGAATTTATGCTTAGTCCAAAATTGGTAAATAACAAATAATATATATATATATATATATTATTATTTGAAATATGTACCGGTTTCCTGAAACTAACAAATAGAGTTATGGCTTTGATTGACTTACTAGCTTACGGGAACGCTTTGAATCTCAACTTACTTTGAACGAGTGCTTCCTACATAGATTGTTGGAAATAGGAGTGAGCCGGGGCAGAACTTGAAGCACGAGAGAAGGAAAAAGAAGTATAAAGGGGTGCGTAGTTGGTATATGTACGGTATAGACCTTTCTTTGTGAATAGCTAGTTCAGTTACACGGGTGTATACAAAGGTCTGCTTGTAGGTTGAAAAAGCCTATAGAGACAGCCTAGATAGCCAAGAAGATATACGTATTTCATAGAGCTAGCTAATAAAGCTTTTGTTAACTTCAAATAGGCTATTGAATGCATCGGCAAATAAAGAAGAAGAAAGTGCCAGAGCTAAGAGCTAATATATTCCCAGTCTATGCATGGATAAATGAATGATAAGAGCTATGAGCAGTTTATTAAACTACACTACAGCTAATATATATAAGGACAAATCAACTAGATAAAACCATTGCCTAAGAAACCATTTGTTTAAGCTTATTCGTTCGCGCTAGGCTAAAAAACTAGATAGAAGAACTAGAGGCCGCCAAGGTCTTCAACCATTAGCAGGTAGGATCCTTTGCTTACTACTTGAAGCAGAAACCTAGAATAGGAATTCTTTCTATTCCAAAATCCATCTTCTTTCCGGTCCGCTTCATTCATTCCCTTACTAATAAATCCAATTCATCGCTAATGGCGAAACCAGCCTGTATGTACACCGCACAACTAACCGTTGCTTGGTAGGTTCGATCAGCTCTTCTCAACTTTCCGTCGACATCTACTAAGGCTTCAGCTTAAGTGGGTTCAGTCGCCCCAAATCTGACTCGATCCAGGGTTATATATCATAAAGGGCTTCAACAAGGGGTTTGATTCGTTCTTTGAGCAAAAAGATAAGGTCGGAATACCAGAGTTTATTCTTTGCTTCAAAGAACATAGATTCCTTCTTCAACCCAGGTCATGACCGAGGGCGGGTATCTAACTCGCATATCTAGAGCCTAGCATCTCTCCTAAATGACACCTTCTGTAGAGGCGAGGGTAAATATGTGCATTCATATCGGTCAGGAAACGACAGTGCCTCTTCTTCTTTCCGGGAAGCTATGGGCACCTCACAATTCTTATACGACATTAGTGGAAGCGAACATTCGTAGCATTCATTGTCACCGATCATTGAAAAAAGAAGAAAAAGAAGTCGTACGACAACTTAAGGAATCTTTAGATTTGGCGACTATAGACTCAAAGGGCACAGACAGGCTGGTGGTAATTTTTTTAGCTAACTAAAGTCCAACTTCCTTTGACGAAAGAGGATCAAACGGATCAGCCGATTCAACTTAGCATTACCCGACTCGTAACTTCAAGCACAACCATCCATCTCAATCCAAAATCTCCGATCATCTGTGATCCAAACCCAAACTCTCCTCCGATTTTGGATATATAGATAGTGCCTGCTATCAAACCAACCAAGACAGCAGCAAGTTCCTATCGAGAACAAGACGACAAATCAATATGACCAATTTCTATGATATCTTGGGTGAATACGTGAAAAAGTGTTGCTTAGCTCAGTGAAATGGAATAAGGAATAGAAAGTGTAGTGTGATAAGGGAAGCTGCAAGTCAATTTTGAGGTTTTCAAGCAAGGGCTCAGATAGATATACAAACGAGAAGAATTCACATCAGAACCCTTTCCTGCTTCCCCTTTTTACCCATCGGACTCGAATCACATTTTGATCTCCTACACTTGCTTTCATAGTCCCCCTATGAGCAGCCCGGAATCAATGAAGGAGTTCATTCAGCACCGAGCCGAGCGAGCGTAGATTCAATATGTTGATTGTACTGAACGAAGGATTTGCCTTATCACGAAAGCCACATTCGTTTCATTTGAGGAAGTCACACATCCTGTTCCCTATAAATAAGGAGATTCATTCTTTTTTTTCAGAAATGCCCTCTTCTTCCTCCTCAAGCCCCTATCACAAGACCAATCGGATCTCATCCTGCAGAAGACTCAGAGCGGATCTATCTAATGGCATGGCTGGCTACTGGATGTGATCTATTCTCGTGCCACATCACTTTCTTTCTTCTCCCTCCATTTTCTTCACTACTACCGCTTCTACACATAAATCAAAGAAGCATTGTGCAATAGTGGCATTTCGTTAATGGCTAAAATGTTCTTAGTGAAAGGGTTGCCGCAAAACCGGCAAACTCAGAGCAGTCTCTGAAAGTGAATAGGAGCATAGCGGCATCATCCAAGCCAAACACGTCTCCTTAGTCAAGGGTCTTCTCGCGCAAACAAGATCAAAAACATAACAACTGATTTTGCTTAATGCATGTCAACCGCCCGCTCTCAATAAAACAAGTGACTCTCTCTCACAAGACAGAGAAAGATTACCGATTCATCCAGTCCAATTTGATCAGAAGTGAGTTCATTGTTGTTGTATAGTGAAACCTTTCCTTGACAAAACCATTCTCAGCTAATAGAAGCCGAGCTATCTATCCAGATCAGGGTTGAACGAAGCGAATGGAAAAGCCAAAGAAAACATCAATCCATTGCGATTAGAAACCAGTGACTCTACAGCCAGGGCTCGAAGGCGATGTACGATAGAAATAATGGGGAGTTAGGGCTTCGGTTTCCTCTGTAGCCAGTTTCAATTCCAAATCATTTGCCGACATGCAGACTCACTTCTCTTTTATGGGATGATTTTTATTATCCAAGTTGTCTATTTACGTGGGTGAATCAACTACAACAAGTCAGGCCAGAGCTTGTGGTAGAAGATTGGGCTCTGCTACGCAGATCCACTCAACTAGGAAAGAAGTACGCATTACTGACTGACTGTTTGAACGATCCTAGTTACTAGTAGCTAATCAAGTCAGAGTAGGGTGTCCGAGAAGCTTCTTGCCGGTGCCCTCAAAAGCAATGCACAGACTCTACTAACCCACGCGTTTTCCACCTACGGAGGGAGAAATCATCAAAATATCCTCATCCCCTGAAAGGGAACCCGAAAACAGGACGAGAGTGGATAGGGTGACTAAGGAGGCCGTAAAAATTAGTAGTGCATTTTTGAAAGATAAGATTACAAAAAGGCGAGAGCAGCATAATTATTAGTTAGGGGTAACAGGGGACGGGCCCATATAGAAAGTCAGTCCTTCTTTTTCCGGTATGCCGCTCCGCAAGCAAGGAGTGCCACGCACGAGCGGAGCGAAAACTAAGCAAGGGGAATTCGTCATTCCATGGAAAGCATGTGCACGATGGCTATTCATTTAAGTCTTCGGGTAGCACCACCAGATCTTCAACAAGGTGGTAATTCTCCTATGTCGTATGTACATGTTCCTGCGGCTTGGATGAGTATAGTTATTTATATCGCGATAGCTATAAATAGTTCGTTGTTCCCATTAACAAAACGTCCCCTTTTTCTTCGCTCTTCCGGAACCGGTACATAAATTGGTGCTTTTTCTACTTTGTTTATGTTAGTGACTGGGGGGTTTCGGTGAAAGCCTATGTGGGGTACCTTTCGAGTGTGGGATGCTCATTTAACTTCTGTATTCATCTTGTTCCTTATTTACCTGGGTGCACTGCGTTTTCAAAAGCTTCCTGTCGAACCAGCTCCTATTTTAATCCGTGTTGGATCGATCGATATACCAATAATAAAGTCTCCAGTCAACTCGTGGAATACATCGCATCAACCTGGGAGCATTAGCCGATCTGGTAAATCAAGACATGTTCCTATGCCCATTCCAATCTTGTCTAACTTCACTAACTTCCCCTTCTCTACCCGTATCTTGTTTGTTCTGGAAACATGTCTTCCTATTCCATCTTTTCCCGAATCTCCCTTGATGGAAGAAATAGAAGCTCGAGAAGGAATACCACTAAAAACCTAGTTTGCTCTCAAATAAAAAACCTAGTTCACTCTCTAAAGCATCCATGGCTGAATGGTGAAAGCGCCCACCAACCTAGAAAGGCAAAATGGGTCAAAAAGTAGGTTCGATTCTTGCCAGATGCACTGCCTCTTAAAGACAGAAACAGAGGAGGGAAAGAAGGTAGTATAGGGAACTTGCTTTTGGATTCTTATCGAAGTGAATCCCTCTAACACTTTTGTTAGTGTTTTATGAAAAAATCTTTTACAGACACAACAAGTGTGAAAATCCCTAGTCACTAGGCAAGAAAGCTCGATGGGAACAAAAAGGATACAATTAATTCAGAATAAAAAATGTACAATTTCAAAGGAAAGAAGGAATGGCAAGTTTCCCTCCATTGAACATCAATCAATCTAGAAATAGGTAAAGGAAGGCATATCACAGGGGTATTTTTATTTTTTTTATTCACTTCCGTGGGGTTCTAAATTGAAAACATGAACACAAACAAAATCGTATTGAAATTACATAAAGAAAGAAAAGGCAGGAGTAGCTCTTGGTTTAAAGAAAAGGGAGGAGATGGATCGAATTCAGTCTTTTTTCCTTTCTTTGATGATCTTCAACACATCTATTTGAATTCCCTGCGAGTGAAGGATTCCTCGTATGGAGGAAAACCTCTTGAGATCTATCTGATCTTATTTTTGTATTTCAAACATGGGACCTACCTTTTTAATGGGACATCCCGGCAATAGGCCTACTCATGCATGTGGCCAAGTACTCGATCAATCCTCGGTGCGAAGGGATGAACGAATTCTCGAGGTCTGGTTCATTGAGGTCAACATCACATGAAACCTTTAGCACTTCCGTTCGATATTGTATAGAGTATGGCTGGAAGGTCGGCCTTGCTAGTCTTGTCAATCGGCCCTGACTCGTCTTCTCCTTGGTACCTACCGCTATTGAACTTCGGTACCTATATTCCTGAAACAAGTTCATGAAGACATTCTATTTTGGAATAAGATCGGACATTTCCACATTAAGGTGAAATTACATATGAGGAAAATAATCCTGGAATACGAAAGCTGCCCTTGTGTGGTAGAACCAGGTCTTCCACCGGGCGGTCAGCTAAGTACTAAAGCCCCTATCTTGATATAGAATAGAAGTGAGTTCACACTAAAAATAGAAGAAGCCCTATGATTTTTTAGCCCTGCTATCAATCACTTCGGTAAAGGGATCGACAAATTATGGTCTGAAATAGAGATTTGAGAGTCCCTCGTGTGAGTACGTGTCGAAGAGCAAGGAGTCAAAGTGCGTTCATCTTTCTTTCTACTAGTTTTTTCCTGCTAATAGTGATTAGTGAGTGCCCCATACATAGCCAATGTCCACCCGTGTTCACATCTAGTCTTCTCTGTACAAAAGTGCAGATTCTAGCTCTATGCTATGTATGGTAGTCGTTTGACTCGGGAATCCCTGATAAAAGCTTTTAGTCCGTGCCTGGCAGTTTCAGCCATGGTCCAGTCCAGCAGCCTCTTTTCGATCCAAGAGTCGCATGAGAAGAAAGCATCCAGTTAGCTTCAGTTAGTGTTAGTTAAATAGAACGGGAACCTCATAACTATGCCAAGCCCGATCTTGGTTCCAATGCTGCAGAGAAAGGTTATGGGTAAAAAGAAGGTCTTTATCCTGGTGCTGCGGAGACCGGTGTTGCTGATCGAACTCATTTTCTTTCGAGGAGATCGAAAATCTTTGCATTTCTGCGAAACGAATTTACATATTTATTGCGAGGGGCTTTGAAAAGCGAAAGGATGAAGACTGATTTAGATCCTCTGAAAGCACAGGAAGTATGCCTTTTGAGCTTTTTCTCCACGCACCTCTGAGCCTCCTATTGGAATGGTCCTAGGAAAGACTATGTACAAGAAATCATTCTCACAGCCAACTTTCCTTCTTCTAAGCAAATAAATGTAGTATTTAGTCCAACCAATCATTGGTGAATCTATGTCTTTCGTGAAAAGTGGAGTATTTGTGCCCAAGATCTTTCTATTCCCTTTAGTAGGTGCACACATCTCGTATGGTAAATATACCTTTGTGCCCTATAAGGTAAGATTGATTGACGGAGTCAAGAGATGGACATCTTGGTTTAGCAGCGGCTGCCTATCCTTTTCTTTTGTAAAAGGTATGATGTAGAGTGTGATTCTGATCCCGTGATTGGGTGCTTGGCGTAGAATGAGTGGAGCATACTAGGAATGCCGAATGCTCGCTCAGTGAGGGAGCTCTCACTACAAAAAAAGACACATCCATGACATTTTGGGCCGAACGAATTTTTTTCTGTCATACTTATGACACTTCTATGACGATAATTGTGACAAAACCCGGTATCATCATAGATGTGGTGGGGTCCTACTTCTATGACAAAAAATCATGACAGAAAATGGGCTTTTCATCCTGGGCAGGCCGAAGACGCAGCTGCATGACATTCTTTGGGCCGTCCATGACGGAAAAAACCGTGGTAGAAGCGAGGGCGAGGAAAATATCGGGGTGTTCCCGGTTACGGTGGGTGGTCGGGGCCGAGCGATGCGCGTTCTTCTCATACACGCACGCGCGTGGGTGCGAGGCGTTGGGCTCTAACTGAACCCGAGTGAGGCGTTGGCTCAAACTAAACCCGAGCGATTGCACTGCAGGCTAAGCGTTACTGAACCCGAGCGATCGATCGATGGCTGTTAACTGAACCCGATCGAGCGATTCCTTCGCTACTGCTGCTAACTAAAGCCGATCGATGTTGCCTCTGGATGAACACTGAGCGTTGCTGGGGGGTTTGGATGAACAGTTCCCGGTGGGGGTGGATGAACAGGACCCCATGGTGTTGCCTCTGGATGAACAGGACCCCGATCGATCGAGCCGGTTGGAGCTGGATGAACAGGACCCCGTGGAGGGCTGGATGAACAGGACCACCCCGTGGAGGGCGGGATGAACAGTAGACGGTGGAGGGCTGGATGAACAATAGCTCGTGGAGGCTGGAGGGGGTCGACGGTGGAGATGAACAGTATCCCGTGGAGTCCCGTTTTGCGGTACGCCACACCCCTCCCGATGAACAGGACCCCCCGTTTTGACCATAGCGCTCCAACACAAGTCCGTTTCCTCCGTTTTGCGGTACGCCACACCCCTCCGATCAACAGGACCCCCGTTTCGACCGTAGGACGTCCGTTTCCTCCATTTTGCGGTACGCCAGACCCCTCCAAATGAATAGGATCCCGTTTCGAATGTGGCCGATCGAACACAAGGCCGTTTCCTCCGTTCTGCGGTACACTAGGCCTCGTTTCCATTGGCTGTTCCATCCAAGCCGGTTGGCTCCCATGCGTTCCGTTGCCTCCCGATGAACACGACGCATTTCGTTGGCTCCCCATGAACACGACGACGACGCAGTTTCTCTGTTCCGACCCAGCCATGTACACGAGCCCTGGCCGTACGTATGCGCGAGTAGGCATTCGAGACCCTGCCCGTATGTACGTACGTGGCCATATTTTCTTTCTTGCACACTGGCCGATGTACGTACGTGTACAAGTTACGTGCGCGCCTCTACTATGACACGTGTGCGCCTCTACATCGACCAGTATGTACGTACACATTCGCGACCAGAATGACAACGCTACGTACACTTCGACCAGGTGGGTCCCGACTGTCAGGCACTTCCTTGACTGCGAAGATGTAGCTGGTGGGTCCCAGCAGTCAGGGGGCGAATCGTTTTTTTCAGACGCACTTCCTTGCATGCGAATATGTAGCTGGTAGGTCCCAGCAGTCAGGGGGAAACGTTTTTTTCACGAAATACAGTTGCCCGTCCGATGGGTCCCTGCTGTCAGGTGGAGGAATAATTATTTTGCGCATAATAAGGAGGCACTTCCTTGCGGCCGCCGTGGACCCAGCTGTCAGCCTCTCCACGTACAGTACTCTTTCGATGGAAGTCGTTCCTTGACCACGTTGACCACACCGCGCCGAGAGCACCAGGGCGGTGGACGACGGCGAAGCCTAGGAAGGGGACGACGCGCAGCCGGGGAAGACGTGGCAGTGGAAGCCCGCGCGAAGAGGAGTACGAGGGTTCACTGGTTCGGCTGCGGTGTGAGGCTGCCGTCGCCGCAGGGCCTGGCCAGCGGTGGGAATAGTAGGGGGCGGTGAGGCCTCTGCAACAGCACAGCCGGCCACGGGAGGAAAGAGCATGTGGCACGACCGGCGCTGCTTTAGGCGGCTGGAGCAAGAAGACCAGAGGTTGAAGAAGCACTACGGTCGTTGGATGGACATCGTACGATCATTGGAGCTAGAATCGTTCATATTGACTAAGTTGACAAAGCACTCTGTCCCCGTCAACTTAGTAGGCCCACAAGTCAGCCTCCCACCAAGGTGGGTCCCAACTAGCAGGGGGAGTATTTATTTTTTTGTGCGTAATAAGGAGGCACCTCCGGTGGGTCCGAGCTGACAGCGGGGGGAACATTTTTTTCACGAAATACGTTGGCCCGTCCAGTGGGTCCCAGTAGTCACGGGGAATCGTTTTTTTCGCCAAATACGGTGGCCCGTCTGGTGGGTCCCTGCTGTCAGGTGGAGGAATAATTATTTTCCGCGTAATAAGGACGCACTTCCTTGCGGCTGCCGTGGACCCAGCTGTCAGCCTCTCCACGTACAGTACTCTTCCGATGGAAGTCGTTCCTTGACCACGTTGACCACGCCGCGCCAAGAACACTAGGGCGGTGGACAACGGTGAGGCCTGGGAAGGGGACGAAGCGGAGCCGGGGAAGACGCGGCAGTGGATGCCCACGCGGAGAGGAGTACGAGGGTTCACTGATTCGGTTGCGGTGTGAGGCTGTCGTCGCCGCAGAATAACAGGGGATGTGTGTGAGTGGAGGGATGCCCTGGCCAGCGGTGGGAGTAGTAGGGGGTGGTGAGGCCTGCGCGGCAGCACAGCCGGCCACGGGAGGCAGGAGCAGGCGGCACGACTGGCGCTGCTTTGGGCGGCTGGAGCAAGAAGACCAGAGGTTGAAGAAGCACGACGGCCGTTGGATGGACATCGTACGGTCACTGCAGCTAGAATCATTTATATTAACTAAGTTCACAAAGCCCTTGGTACGCGTCAACTTAGTAGGCCCACAGGTCAGCTTCCGAAACGGTGCACCCCAGATGTCAGGGGGAGGAATCATTTTTTGGGCGGGTGAAGCTAGAATATCCGAGATTGAAGAAGAAGCACAGCATCCGTTGGATGGACATCCAATGGCCACTGCTGCTAGAACCGTGTGTTGACTATAAGTTGACAAAGCCTTGCATACGCGTCAACTCTCTTTTTTTTAGGGGACGCATCAACTTAGTAAGGCCAGAAGTGTGTGGCAGAGAACTTATAGCCCATTTGAGATTTGTAAGAATGTGCAGCCAATTTTTGAATTCTAATGGAATTTACTACAACCCATTTACAGTTTGTTAAAAGTACATCCCATTTCAACCAACCGTTAAAAACAGAATTCAATAAAATTTCCCACATTTTGATGGGATCCGAAATATTTTTATCCCAAAATTTCTAGTCAGATTAAATACAATTTCAATATAAATTTATATTACGTAAAAATCCAACGAAACATTGCGCTCGCAACAATTAATGAAATTAAAATTTTCAATATCCAAAAATAATATTTTATAAAGTAATTACACGTTTGGCGCATTTTTTATAGTTACTACCCAGTTTTTGTAATTACATCCCGTTTATTATTTCTTAAAGCCCATTTTGTTGTTATGCCTAATGCATCCCTCCTAGGAAAGATTTCAGCCCAGCGGGGCGGAGAATAACAACTTGGCCGTGCCTGGGTATTCCTAGAAAAAAGTATAGCTAGGCTAGCCATTTTCAGCTTGAAAAAAATTAATATCTAGGCTGGATATCTGGCCTGGGCTGGACGGGCCACAGCCCGCCCAGTTAATAGCTGCAGCGATGTTTTCGTTGTTGTTCAGAGGAGAAAAATTAATATCTGGGCTAAACATCGCTCAAGAAAAACTCTGCAGTGCTCACACCTCAAAAACACAAATATTGCTCGAGCTGCTTGGTCCCAGCTATTGGCCGCTTCTTGTGCAATCCTCTCGTTTATTGACTACATAGGTTGACAATGGTGTGGGACCGTGACGTCAGGAAACCAGGAGGAAGAAAAAAATTATAGTTTTATATACTAATAAGGAGGCACTTGCGTACGTGCGGCTATGGCCCTGGTGCGTCCCCACTATCATCCTCTCCAAGTAAAGTCATCTCCTCATCCTCATGTCCGTTGACCATGTTGACAACGCAAGACAGCGGTGCCACGGCGAGCGCAACAACTCGAAGGACGACGGAGAGGGCCTCGCGGGCCCTACGGATGGTCTGATACAGCGCCCGCTGCTCATTCGGGAAGCCAGGATCATAGGGCCACATGTCCGCGACGGCATTGTCATTCGCTTGTTCACCGGTGCTCGTTGAGGAGACGGAGGTTGCAGCACAGGTCCTCCTGCGCTGGTAGCTCTTCCGCCATTAGGGGTCGAAGTGCCGCCGCACCTGCTCTATGGTGAACACGACATGAACCGGCTTGGATAGTGGCACCGGCTCCTGATCGGAAGCTACGTCCATCGTCTGATTGTCGTCGCTCAGCTCGGCGAGGTAGCTGGCGAGCCAGCATGTCCGGCTGCTGGACCGACCCACTGCCAAGCACGAGTCTGACTGCCCTGGCCCACACTACTAGGAAATGGGCTATAGATGGAATGGCCACTAATGGCGCACCAGACATGTGGTGCGCCATTGCTATATAGCAATGGCGCACCATGTGCTGGTGCGCCATTAGTGTGAAAAACACTAATGGCGCACCAGACAAACGGTGCGCCATTAGGAACAAATTTTTTTATTTTATTTTTCCAAACATACTAATGGCACACCAGGACACAGTGCGCCATTACTACTTCTAACTAGTAATGGCGCACTAGCCACATAGTGCGCCACTACTATATTTTTTTATTTTTTATTTTTTTGCAAAACTACTAATGGCACACCAGGGAACAGTGCACCATTACTAGCGACCCCCCTCCATCTCGATCGCTATCCCACCTCGCCAGATCCGGCCCCCCTCGCCGCCGAGCACCCCGCGCACCCTCTACCCCGCTCCACCGGGCGCCGCCGCTGACCCCCCGCACCCTCCCGCGCTCCACCGCCGCCGACGACCCACCGCACCCTTCCCTCCTCCACCACCGCCGCCGACGACCCACCGCACCCTCCCCCGCTCCAGCGCCGCCGACGACCCACCGCACCCTAGCTCCCCTGCTCCACCGCCGCCGATGACCCACCGCACCCTCCCCGGCCCGCTCCACCGCCGCCGACGACCCCCTGCACCCTCTCCGGCCTGCTCCACCGTCACAAATGAATGTTATAGCTAATTCCTCCCTCTCCCTCGCCAGTTCCCCTTCGTCCCTCTCCCCCGCGCCAGTTCCTCTCCGTCCGCTCCCAATCCGCGCCCCCGCCGCCTCCCTCTCCCCATCCTCCCCTCCGACCCCACCCCACTCTCGCTGGAGCAGCGCCGCAGGGCCGACACCAACCTCGCCCTCGCCCGCGCGCGCCGCAACCTCCGCCTCGCATTCAACAGCTACACATTCTACACCGAGGACAAGGACATGAAGAGCGATGGTTATCAGAACTTCGGGGTAACGATGGAATCCTACACCGGTAACGACAAGGACAGAGCACCCCCCGCAACCCCCGACGACCCACCGCACCCTCCCCCGCTCCACCGCCGCCGAGCACCCCCCGCACCCTGTTTTTATAAAAATTATTACTGTTTTTATAAAAAAATATTACTATTATGATTTAAACAAGTTTCAACATATTTAAACACAAATAAATATCAAACAGCATTTTAAATGCATTTTTTATAAAAAATATTACTGTTTTTATAAAAAAAATATTACTGTTATGATTTAAACAAGTTTGAACATATTTAAACACAAATAAATATCAAACAGCATTTTAAATGCATAAAAAAAATTGGGGAGCCTGGGAATCGAACCCAGGACCTCCTAGTGTGTGTGTTGCGTGCTGACCAGTCGGGCTAGTGGGCATGTTCTGATGGAGATAGGGTTAGGTGGGATATAACCTGACCAGTCGGGCTAGTAAGTAAAACAAAATTCTAATGGCGCACCAGGGGGAGGTGCGCCATTAGAATCGACGTACTTATGGCGCACCAGGGGGAGGTGCGCCATTAGAATTTTTATACTTGTTCCCCTCGCACTGTCGCCTCCCTCCCTCCCTCGCTCGCCAGATCCCCCACTCCTCGACCCCAACCGTACGCCGCCGCCCCCTTGATCCGCCCCCTCCGTCCGCCGCGCCTGCACGCCGGCGAGCGTGGCCCCGACGCGCCCATCCCGCCTGCCCCTGCCGTGCTCCGCCACCGTCCCCTGCTCTCCTTCGACCGCGGCGAGCAAGGACCCGGAAGAGCTCGGATCCCGACCGCGACCCCTTCGCCGACCCCGACACCGACCCCTCCGGCGACCAGGTACCTCTCCTCCTTCCTCCTTCCTCCCTCTCTCCACCATTCCCCATTCCCTCCCACCTGTCCAGCGCCGACTCCATCACCATGGACTGACTCCCTCGCAGTCGAGATCCGCCCCGTCGACGTCTAGCAGCCCAGCTCGACCTCCAGCCACTCCAGCTCCCTGGTGTGCCAAAAAGGTGGCAGCTCGTAGCCTCGTACATTGCTTTCAGTATGGGTGTAGAATCTCTAGCAGATAGTTCACTAGTATAACAACAATGGTCATTGTTTAGTATTTGGCACTTCTGTTTAGGTTAAAACATTGTTATTTTTTTGTTCTTTTGCAAAGATTAGAGTGCAGCAGCCCTGTAGATTGTGATTAATTACTATATGATTCGGTTCTAAATATTTTGTTTTATGATCCCAGTGCAAAGGAATTCATATTTTAGTTTACATCTGTCTATGTAGTGTGTTGTGAAGGCCAAGTTTGAGAAGTGGTGGTGTCGCAGATTAATCCTCTCCCTTGACAGGTACAATGTCCACTCTTCCACCGGTGTAACAATCGTTATATATTCCAAATCATGCAAAACATCAATAGGGCAAACCTTATGTGATGATACAGGTTGTTAGTTGCTACTAGAAAGTGTTGAGAGATATTAAAGCGGTGTAACAATTGCTGTCGGGTTTAGCAACTGATATCTTCTTCATCTCCTTTTGCACTGCTTACATGTAAGGCATTGTAGTTTAGGTGCTTCTTTCACCAGCTGCAAAACAATGCAGCTGGTGCTTGATGCATGTGTTAATGCATGTGTTAATGCTAGTAAGCTCCTGTTATGGGTCTCAAGCATGAATGTACCCCAAGATTTCTGTTGGAACTGGACATGTGTTAATGCAATTAGGTGCTTCTTTCACCAGCTGCAAAACAATGCAATTTCATACGTTTTCACCAGCTGCAAAACATCATAAAAATACCATTAGGTACTTCCGTAAGCGCAAAAATAGAAACAATGCAAGACATGGCTTGTCTCTGATCCTCTGTTTTCTTTTTTCATTGGTTGCATTTTGATCCTAAATGTCAATCAATAAGTCTATTATTAGGAATCAGCAAAGTTGATTATCTATTCTACATAATTTCTAATCTGATGTTTGCATTTCCTAACTGTAGCATTTTTTTCTCAGACCAAGGCAAATGAAATCGACTAAAGAAAGAAATAGCATTTACCAATTACCACTAACCATGGCACTAATGTTTCACCTTAGATCATATGTTTGTTCTCTGATACACATGTGGGAAACCTTCTAAACAACAACCTATTAATGGTAGTTGTTCTTTGTATTGTGGAATACATCGCATGTTTTATAAATTGGGTCAGATGTATAATTAGTCGATGTATAATCCTGGTACTAATTGGTCTCTTCTGCTGCTTATCAGAGATGGGGGGAAGCAGCCACCGCCGCTCTGCCTCACCGGAGTACGAGTTGGATGCTTTCGAGTTCTTCAGTATCATACTTGGGACTTCAGTATCAGCCACGAGGCAGGTATATAAAACGAGAGATCTCCCCTTCACCCATCTCATTATGATAACTCTGTTGTTTGCTACATCACTCCTTGTCCCAAATTGCAGAGGCTGCCTGACACTTTTATGAACATGCTGGGTGAAGATCCGCCACATAATGTGAAGCTCCGACAGGCCGGCAACGGGGTTCGCAGGCTGTGGGACGTGGAGTTGGTGATCGAGGAGGGCCACATGTACCTGTGTCGTGGCTGGGAGAAGTTCTACAGTGCCTACGACCTACGGACCGGGTACTTTCTTCTCTTCAGGTACGACGATGACGCCACAATGCTCATCGTGAAGGTTTTCAACACGACTATGTGTCGCATGCGCTACACTGACGACGAAGATGCCAGTGCGTTCTGCCTCTTCTTATTCCTCTACATTTGGCTTTGTCTCACATCGATTGTTAACGGCCATTGTTGCATTTGGACAGGCAATGGGAGCAGCAGCAGCGACACTGGCTACAGCCAAAGCAGCAGTGATTATGGTTGTAGCAAAAGCAACAGCGATTCTGGCTTTAGCGAAAGCAGCAGCGATTCTGGCAGCAGCAAAGACAGCAAGAAGGATGATCCAGACTGGAGTGGGGGAGAAGAGGAGCAGAGTGGGCCGCTGCAGGATGACGATGGGCATCAGGCTGAGGATGACCTAGCGCTGCTGGTGGCTGACCAAGGGCAAGAGATGGTGGTGGCTGACCATGGGCAAGAGATGGTGGTGGCTGACCATGGGCAAGAGATGGTGGTGGCTGACCATGGGCAAGAGATGGTGGTGGCTGAGGATGACCTAGCGATGGTCGTGCCCATCCTGCCTGAAGGTGGCCTCGCGATGGTGGTGGTGCCTGACAATGACCACGCACCGGTGGTGGCGCCGGCGATCCCACAGCTGGGCGACATGACCACGCCAATTGTGGTAGAAGACTACATCCCACAGCTGCCTCCACCGCCTCGCCGCTCTTGGAGCATCAAGCTGAGGAAGGAGAAGGAGAAGAACAATGAGAACTGAACTATGTGAAACTTTTGTAATATGGTGTTGAATGGATAACGATGTTGGATGAACAATGTGAAACTTTTGTAATATGTAACGATGGAACTATGTGTTGGCTATGTATGTATATATGATGAAACTTGTGTGTTGGATATGATTGTTATATGGATGCTTGTTGTATATATATGTGTTGGATATCTCATATGTGAAATAGTGACCTGAGATTAAGAAAAAAACGATTTTTTTAAAAAAAATGCTACTAATGGCGCACTTCCATCTGGTGCGCCATTAGTATACCAGTTACTAATGGCGCACCTGTGGGATACTAATGGCGCACCCGTGGTGCACCATTAGTATACCAGATACTAATGGCGCACCTGTGGTGCGCCATTACTAAAATATTCTAGTGGCGTGGTGCTAGTGGCGCACCAGTAGTGCGCCATTAGTAGGCAAAACTGGTGCGCCGCTAGTAAGCCTTTTTCTAGTAGTGCCACCCAGACCACCTCCCTCGCCCGCGCGCGCTTTCCGCTCAAAACGGTCAGCGCCGCCCGCCCCGCTTCCCGGTGCATGCGATTGCTCCGCCTTCAAACGATACAAGTGCCGTCCGTCCGTCCTTCTGCCGCCCACATTAATGATACGCGGTTGCGGAGGCAGCTACTCCGGCGCCACACGTCCGTCCCTCCGCAGCGCACCATTGCTATATAAACTGCTACACCGGCCATAGCCGCAGTCATCCGCATCCATTCCTATTCTCGTGTCCACACCACTACTACCCACCATGGCTTCCTCGCGCTCCAGCGCTCTTCGGGACGGGCGGACGACGGACCACAAGGAGAGGGCAGCCATTGCTGCCGACTGGCTGGCCGACAGGCAGCCGGAGGACGACGACGTCCCAATGGAGAACATGGTAGTCGACGATCCGGGCCAACCCCCTCCTCTGTGCCATCCTCGCCGGTGCATTGCACCATGACCATCAGCGAGGCCCGTGCCCAATATACGGACACGATGAGGCAGAAGCGTGAGGAGCATTCCGGGAGGCGCAGGCCGACGCCGCCTACAACCACCATCTCCTCCAGGAGCACCTGCACGCGGAGGAGGAGATCGCCGCGGAGCGGGTGGAGCAGGAGGCGCTACTCGACTCGTACCGCTCCGCCCGCGAGGGCCACCTCGAGCGCTAGCGGTACCGCATGCGGGTGGCGGAGGCTGCGGTCGCCTACAAAGAGGGCGATGAAGCGGGCGAGGCGCTGTTTGGCGAGACCAAGGACGAGGCAGAGGACAATGCCGGCCCCGATGAGTCCCTGCTCCGCTGGTGTCTACTAGGCCCTGCTCCGCCGAGGCCCCGCGGCGCCAACAACGAGGCAGAGGACACCGCCGGCTCCGCCGAGGCCCTACCCTGCCGGCAACGAGGGGGAGGATTTCCCCCGCTCTGCCGAGGCGCCGCTCGCCGGCAACGAGACAGAGGACATCGCCGGCTCCGCTAAGGCCCCGCCCCGCTGCCAACGAGGCCGCGCCACACAGAAAACGAGGAAGAGTAGAACATGGTAGGTCGCCGCCGCTCGGGTCCAAGTAAGGCCACCGCTGCTACCCTCCGGTTGCTGGCACTGAGCTGTACATCATGGAGCAATTCTATGATTACAGGATGATTGAAGAGCACTCCATGGTTGAGCTAGCTCATGAGATACGGTCATTTGCTAGAGAACTTGAGCACTTCAGTTGTATGCTACCGGACAAGTTTGTTGCCAGAGGTATCATCACTAAGCTTCCTCCTTCGTGGATCTCATTGGCACTCTTGATGTGGAAGAAAAGGCGAGAGCAAAGGACACACGTGCTCGAGGAATTGAGGGAGGATCTAGTGCCAATCTCGTACAGAAGAACTTCCAGCCCCACAAGTTCAAGAACAAGGGCAAGTTTGATGGTAAAGAAAAGTTTGATGGGAAGAACAGGGCTGTGCAACACACAAACTTCAAGAAGAAGAATGACAAGAAGAAAGGTGTTTGTCATGTGGGGATCCTGATCATTGGGCTCCTAGTTGCCCTAATCGCTATGACAAGCTAGGCGGGTTGACCACTGACGGTCGGTTAGCTTCTTAGCGGTGACGTGGAGTCGGAGAGCTATGTTGGAGAAGGACGCTGCCTCTACTTAACTGTTGGTGCAGTTGGCTGACTGACACGTGGGCCCAACAGGCATCTGGGCCACATGTCAGTTACGGAACTGCACCTGCAGTTGAGTCACTGAAGCTTCTGTTTGGCTCAGCCGGACACAGGTGGGTAGCTTTGGTTAATTAATTATACCTCCAGCGCACCCCTTTTGAGTTGAAGAATGTATGAAATGTAATGAAATCCGGCATGTTTATATGAAATCCGACCGTGTATGAATGAATTTATTTCGATTAGTTCGAATTCTTGTATCACTGGCATTGGATGAACATGCAAAACAATACGTACTAGCATTATTCCCAGGGAGATCACCTCGTTTGCAGCAGTTTCACATGTACTCCCTCCGGTCCTTTCTAGTCTGCATACAAGTTTTGTCTGCAGTCAAAGTATATCTACTTTGACCAATCTTATAGAAAAAAGTATGCACTTTCACAATGTGCGAAGTAAAAAGGAACAGAAGGAGTACAAAGAGTTTGAGCAGCTTTTTAGCGTACCTGTACATTGCAATCACAACGATTCACATGTCATAGAGAACATTCAAAACAATCGATGATTATGCATCTCAGCGATTCACATGTCAGAGCCAATATTTACTTCACAACTAAAGAATAAAGAAAAAAGTGATCGACGATGCTGAGAGCAAAGGGCGTCCCATTCGAAAATATCAAACGCATGTCTTCTTGCTAAAATCAATGAGCAAAATTTGACAAGGTTTTCCCATTCCAAAATATCAAATGCCTACGATTGTGGAACGGGCAGGGTTTTCCATCAGTTCGGACATTGACATGGCACCTCGTGCTAAATAAACCAGCTGTTCTTTTTGTGCAGCTCCACCAAAATCAACCAAATTCGCGCGTAGCTTGTATGATTTCGCCCTTATATGTTGCAATGCCTTGAACTTATCGGCACCTCCTTTCTTGTGGTGGAAATGAATGATTCGATGTATTCATGAACATTTTGTGCAGTTCCCATTGAAATCAAGCTGAGCACCCCTGTTTGCACAAATACAAAAGAAGTGATTAGTATAAAGCAAACTGTACTATGAATTAACAGTTTAAACAGGCACCTACATGGTCCATGTAGTGCACACTTTTAGAAAAATGGAACTCACCGGAAAGAATCCTAGAACAACAATTGTACTCGCGCATCACAGCAAGAAAATGGAGATTTGTCAGTCCTTCTGAGATGAAGTTAGTTTGGTCTTGTGGGGGTTAATGTAACCATCCTTCAACTGCTCCTTCTGATGAGAAGATAGACAGAGCTTCTTCATCCTGGCATAATCGGAACTAGTCACTTCACGTACTCCATATTCTTCTTTAGAGGAGGATGATCCTGTTGTGCAAAGACAAGAGGATAACTAAATGCTAGCATCCTTGTTTGCTCGAAAAAAAGGAAAGGAAATATTTAAAACAGCACAGATGAAGCACTTCTCAAGGACAATACCACTTTTTGATGACAGTATCTAAACAGTAGCACAACACCAACAGAGATGACAAAGCTCAATCATATGGATGAAATCAGTGGGCAAGTACCAGCCTTTATCAGGAGGCTTATTGTGTAGAGCATACAAATGAATCACTTCTCCGGAACCATCTGTTGCTATCTACTGTGGTGGCCATGCTTACTATATACTCCTCGATTAAATTAATGTTTCCAACATCTTCTTGTGCAGTTCCACTAAAATATATGGTATCTTCAAATAAGATCCCTGTTTGCACAAGTAGAGATAATTACGTATTACATTAAGAGTGGCATCAAATCAGTGGCAAAACAATTGCTCGATCTAGCCATAGCAATAAATTAAGATGCAAAACTATATCATTACTTGTGTCATCACAGTTCCAGTGCTTCATTACAGCACCAGGAGTTGATTTTTGTTTTTCTTCCGCTTGTTCTTCCCCGTCATCACTTGGTTCAATAACAGACAAGCTTCGCCTTCAATGTAAGATTTGGCATGTCAATTAGGTTGCACAAGTATAGCACTAAACAATGACATTAATTTTCTGATGAAAGTGGCAAAATACAGGCCAACAGTTGTGAAATATCCTTATTTTACCTCAATGGGATATTGCGGTGCACATACAGATTGGAAGTCTTGTCTCCATTTGTGTAGTTCACTAAAATCAAGCAACATTACCGTACAAGTAGCACAACATATGAAAGCACACTGCAGAATCATGTGAAAGAAGGCTAGTACTGACCTCTCATGACGCGGAATTCAAACAACTCACAAGAAGAAGATGTAAACCAAATTTGCCAACACGGATAGGAAGTAAGATCTCCTCTTGTGCAGTTCCACTAAGATCAAGCAACATTGTCGGTGTGACATTTTGGTTGAACTGCACAAAACACTCTTAAAACAAAAGTGTTTTTTGCAGTGCAACAAAAGGTCACAATGGCAAGGAGGTGAAGTAGATAACCATGTTTACACAGAGGTGCAAAGGAAACAACTAGTGGTCAATAACGTTTGATGACAAAGAAGCCAACAAAAAGAAGCATCTACCTTATCCAAAATGGGAAAGAAAGCAAGACAGTAGCATTTCTCAAACGGGGGCATTGATTAATATTAACAAAGAGATTATATTAACAATCAAATTCGTTAAACATGTAATTTGCTTTTAACTGTGGCATTGCATCAATTTTCCAGCGGCATTATTAGAGGGTGCTTGTTTACAGTGACATTTTGGTGGAGGGACTGAAAAATTCCGTGTCAGTCCCATCTAAACCAAATAGGAGGGACTTTTAGGGACTAAAAGTGGGCATTTGGGACTAAAGAAAGAAGACCCCGAGGGAGAGTCTTTTTGGGACTTTTTCCAACAGTTGCCCCTGCCACGCATCACACCTTGTCTCTATTAGTTCATTACTAGGGGTAACATGGTCTTTTAGCATGTCAGTTAATAACCTCTAGTCCATGTTTAGTCCCTGGAACCAAGCAGGTAGGGACTAGGGAGTTCTTAACCAAACATGGCCTTAGATTAACAACAGCTAAAGAGTTGCATGGGACAGTGGACGCACCAGCACCATGTGCATCTACCGATGTACTAGGGTGATGCAGAGTCTGTTGCAACAAAGAACAAACAACCAAGGAGCATATTTGTGTTGGTCCCAGTTTTGTTATCTTTAGACACCTTTCCCTATCTGAGCGCAGCAAATCTAGTCCTGCTCAAACTCTACAGCCTTGTCCCCCAAAACAAAAGATCAGTTTGTTACAGATGTGCGTACTGCTTTTGTCATTGTTTTCCCTTTTCGACCAACATAGGTGCTGGATAGCCAGTCTGTACTAGTACTTTCCCCACTTCCTTTCCTCTGTGAACCACGTCCTAGATTTATGCTATACAACTTTCCCCACTAGTTTCCCCCATTCCTGTCCTCTTTGAACCACGTCTTAGATTCATGCGATACAACTGTTCCCCTTCCTTTCCTTTTTGAACCACGTCCTAGATTCATGCTATACAACTTTTCCCACTACTTTCCCCCATTCCTTTCCTCTTTGAACCACGTCCTAGATTCATGGTATACAACTTTCCCCATGTAACGCCCATGATGCGGCTATATCTCCCACGTGTCGAGGCACAACTTAGAGGCATAACCGCATTGTAGGTATTGTCGCAAGAAGGGTCATCTTCACACAATCCCATGTAATGAACAAGAATGGGATAACGAGAGTTGGCTTACAATCGCCACTTCACACAATACATAAATTAATTCATACATCATCCAAAATCCACACATAGACCGACTACGCTCAAATCCAAATGAAAATAAGATAAACCCAAATGCTAGATCCCCGGTCGTCCCAACTGGGCTCCACTACTGATCATCAGGAAACGAAACATAGTAACGACCACGTTCCTCGTCGAACTCCCACTTGAGCTCGGTTGCGTCATCTGCACTGGTATCGTCGGCACCTGCAACTGTTTTGGTAAAATCTGTAAGTCACGAGGACTCAGCAATCTCACACCCACGAGATCAAGACTATTTATGCTTGTAGGAAGGATGGGGTAATGAGGTGGAGCTGCAGCAAGCAATAAGCATATATGGTGGCTAACATACGCAAACAAGAGCGAGAAGAGGAGCAACGCAACGGTCACGAAGCTAGAAATGATCAAGAAGTGATCCTGAAACTACTTACATTCATACATAACCCAAACCGTGTTCACTTCCCGGACTCCGCCGAAAAGAGACCATCACAGCTACACACACGGTTGATGTATTTTAATTAAATCAAGTGTCAAGTTCTCTACAACCGGACATTAACAAATTCCCATCTGCCTCATAACCGCGGGCACGCCTTTCGAAAGATAATACCCTGCAGGGGTGTCCCAACTTAGCCCATTATAAGCTCTCATGGTCGACGAAGGATAAACCTTCTCCCGGGAAGACCCGATCAGTCTCGGAATCCCGGTTTACAAGACATTTCGACAATGGTAAAACAAGACCAGCAAGACCACCCGCTGTGCCGACAAATCCCGATAGGAGCTGCACATATCTCGTTCTCAGGGCACACCGGATAAGCTAAGCGTACAGGTACCAATGTAACCCAAGTTGCCAAGGGACGGTCCCGCACGGTGCTCTAATTTGGACCAACACTCGGAGGAGCACTGGCCCGGGGGTTAAAATAAAGATGACCCTCGGGCTCGCGAAAACCCAAGGGAAAAAGGCTTAGGTAGGCAAATGTAAAACCATGGTTGGGCCTTGCTGGAGGAGTTTTATTCAAGACGAACTGTCAAGGGGGTCCCATAAATCACCCAACCGCGTAAGGAACGCAAACTCAAGGAACATAACACCGGTATGACGGAAACTAGGGCGGCAAGCGTGGAACAAAACACCAGGCATAATGCCGAGCCTTCCACCCTTTACCAAATATATAGATGCATTAATTAAATAAGATATATTGTGATATTCCAAAATATCCATCTTCCAACATGGAACCAACTTCAACTTCACCTGCAACTAGCAACTCTATAAGAAGGGCTGAGCAAAAGCGGTAACTTAGCCAAACAACGGTTTGCTAGGAAAGGATAGTTAGAGGCTTGACATGGCAATATGGGAGGCATGATATAGCAAGTGGTAGGTAGCGCAGCATAGCAATAGAACGAACAACTAGCAAAGCAAAGATAGAAGTGATTTCGAGGGTATGGTCATCTTGCCTCCAAGGTTCTCAGAGTTGTCGAAAGCTTGATCCTCGTAAGCGTACTCAATAGGTTCCTCGTTCACGAACTCGTCTCCTGGCTCTACCCACAACAAGAACACAAGCAATGGAACCACAATCAATCACGGGAAATGCACAAACAACATGATGCAATACATGCATGATATGCGAGATGTGATATGCGATGCATATGCGTGCTCCGGAAGAAAAAGGATGAACAAGGCATCAACATGGCAAACCAAGTATGCCACTGGAAATATGAGATGATTTCGGTCGAAATCTATATAAAGATCACCAGAAACGGATGCACGGTTTGCAAATGGCAAGCAAAACAAGGATGACACGATTCTGCGATTAACAGCATGATGGCACATAGAATACATCAAGTAACTATGCTAAAGCACCCCAACATAGCAACCAGGCATATGGCAGTGATCTACAAGAGATGTTTGACAAAAGATGAACACTGAGCTACGGCTAGATCACACAATAACAGGTTCAAACAAGCAAGGCAAAAGTGCAAAAGATAACAGATTCACAGACTTGGTAATACTGAACATGGCTGAAAGAGCATCAGGTAGCAATGTTCAGAGCAAGCAATAAACATGCTACAGGCATTTACCATAGCAAAACAAGGCATGGCATGAATCTACTAAAAGCATAGAACAAAAGTACCTTACTGATCGTGAGCCAAAAAGGCATAGAAGATATGATGGAACCCATGTAAACATAGCAAATTTCGTTAACAGGTTTCAGACATGGCAGAAAACAGAGCATGGCATTGACAGAATTATGAAGGCATCTTTGTGAGCTCGATTCACTCATCACAAAGCATTGCATGACAAAAAAAGAATACCTACAGCAAGAAGGCATGTTCACGAAGCTAACCATGGCAAGAGAAAGTTCATAGCATGTATGGATCAACTACAACAACCTTGGCAAAATTGAATATCATGTTAACATTCTGCCAGGAACATTTTATAGCAAACGTAGAGCAAGATTGAGACATGCTAGGGCACTCCATAATTGCAAACAGGGCCATGGATGGATAGATCATAACCATATGTCCAAAACATCCTTACTGAATATACTCAAAAGAAGCATGGATCTCACTGTAGACACATGGATACATGGCATCAAAATAACAGCAGGTAAAGGACTTGGCAAAATCTTGTCCCTGAAAACAGAAACATCACGAAGCCTAGTTTGCATGCTTGTGCTAGTCAACACATAGATCACAAAAATACATGGCATACACCTCTGTAAATATGGCATGGCATAGATCAAAACACCTGTAGAGATCATGCTCAGAAGATGCACACATCAAATGCAACAAAAATAACAAAACATCAAGTTCTGATAAGTAACAGCAGTAAACAACATATAGCACTCTTGCACCAGAGATTTCACCATCAAGATGAACTCAAACGAGCATGGCACAATGGAAACAATGAAGAGCGTCTCGTGATGAACATTTCGATATATCATGCATGCAAGACGGAGCAGTATGCAATGAGATATGACATGATGAACAGAGCCACATAATATTACAAATCCGGGGACTTGGAGGAATTTCACTTCGCGGATCTAGGGTTGACTTTGGCACGGATGCCGAGGCGGGGCTGGATCTCGCCGGAGATGGAGAGGAGGAGGTCGGAGAAGAGCTCGGGGAGGCTCGGGCGCGCTGGGCGCCGGCGGCGAGGCTGGAGGGCGGCGGGGTCGCGGCGGCCGGCGGGCCCGCGGGGAAGGCCGGAGAGGTCGGGACCCTCCCGATCTGGGCGGCAGCGACGCTCCAAGGGCAGCGGCGGTCGGGCGCCTGCGGGCGGAGGACGAAGCGGGCGCGGGCGACGCGGGCGGAGGACGAGGCGGCGCGGGGAAGGGTTCGGGCGGCGGCGACGCGGGCCGCGGGGGCCGGCCTCGGGCCCGGCGGGCTTCGGCGGGGGTGGCGGCCGCGCGCCACGTGGCGCTCCCCGACTGGTGCGGGCGCGGCAGCGGGTTCGTCTGGCGCGGACCGGACGCGTCCGGCGGCGGAGAGGGAGCGGGCTAGGGTTTCATCTGCGCGAAAATTCGGGGGGATCACCTATTTATAGGTAGAGGGAGCTAGGAGACTCCAAATGGAGTGTGGTTTTCGCTCACACGATCGTGCTCGAATGACCGAGAGCATGGAGGGGGCTTAGATGGGTTATTGGGATGTCTTGGGGGGTGTTTGGCTGCAACACACTACAGGCTTTTGCGGTTACCCGGTTAACCGTTGGAGCATCAAACGACCTCCAAATGGAACGAAAATTGACAGGTGGTCTACCGGTGGTGTACCAAGGCCACGTGGCAAACCTTGGTCCATTCCAAGAACGTTTAACACCCGCTCACGAAAAGAGACAAGAGGGGTGCGCCAGTGCATGTGGGAGTGTCGGATTGCAAAACGGACAATGGGGAAAATGCTCGGATGCATGAGACGAACACGTATGCAACTGAGATGTACATGATGACATGATATGAGATGCATGACATGAACAAAATGCAAAACGAAAGACAAAACCGACCACGAAGGGAATATCATAACACATAGCCGAAAATGGCAAGAGTTGGAGTTACAAATATGGAAAGTTACATCCGGGGCGTTACACCCACTACTTTCCTGTTTGATCCAACACCTAGATTCGAGTGCAGAAGCGGAAAAAGCCCACATGCAGCTGGAGCAATGCATGTGGAATAAGTAAATTATACCTTAAGGTTCTTGGGGTGTGGTTCGGTGGGCAACCGGAGGCCGTTCGACCCACACTATGTACGGCGGGGAAGAAGAAGGGGTCAGAGGCCCTCCCGTGCCGCCGTTGGGTGAAAGTGAACAGCTACGCCGGTAGTGGATTCCCTCCCTAGCCGACGGCGACAGCGTTAAGCCTCCTTCCCGTCCCGGCGAACGGATCCTGCCGGCTCTTTGACCAGCAGTGAGGGAGAGAGAGAGGCCAACGAAGTCTTGTTTAGATCTGGAGAGGGTGAGAGAGTGTGAAGAGAGCAACTACAAGCAGACCAGCAGTGAGGGGAGAGAGAGAGAGGCCAACAAAGTCTTGTTTAGATCTGGAGAGGGTGAGAGAGTGTGAAGAGAGGAAATACAAGCGCTGAGGCTCCAGCGTGTATATATATACTGAAGAGAGTGTGAAGAGTGCAAACCCTAGAAAACAAGTGCCGAGGCTGCAGCTTATACGTGATGAGGTGATTATACGGTCACTACGAGATCGTATAGCTCCGTATCCATCCATTTTGACCAGTCAAAGAATCCTCCTGGCATGACTTATGCTCAAGTGTAGTTATCGAACCCGAGACCTCAAGTTTGATGAGCGAACAGGCTAACCAGCTACACAACCCTCCCGTTATGTTCAATGAGAGGAAAATAACCTTTTATACATTCCCGCATTCGTGTGACAAGCATGCCGTGTTTTTTTGTGTGTGGGAGTCATTGGGATTTAAATCATAATCGTGTCATGTGGCTTTGGTGGTAAGACTATCCACAGTGGTGCAGAAATAATGCATCCTTAGTCACCTTACCTCTCTCCACGTAGTACGTTGGGTCCCACCAGTCAGAGGGTGAAACAAACAAATTAATAAGAAAAATTATAAGCGCCAGCGGTGTATCTTACCTCACACATCTCGCTACTGCTCGGGAACACTGTCCACTTGATCCCTTTGTTCGCTCACGTAGTATTTTAAGTGAATCCTTATTATAACATGCACATAATTTTGGCCACTTGTATTCGACCTAAGTCAGTGTGCCACGGTATCTTGTACGACTCCCTCCATCTAGGTGTAATATGTCACGTTAGAAGGTGCAGTGGGACCAAGGTGCAAGCAGATTGGAGGAGAAGGAGAAACTTGACCGGTCATTCCTCCAATCAAAGCCCTGATTTCTGTCTCTAAACGCAACAGTTAATCCAAACAACTAAGAGATGTCGTTTTAGCTACCATGCAGGGCCATGTATTAACTCGCATGCAAGCCGACTTTGATTTCTTGACGGATCAACGCGTAGTTGCGCTCCGTGCATTGGGTTTCCGGGGGAGATAACAAGGCAGAATAATTAAGGAGTGTTTGGTTACATTGCTTAGGCTGGTCATAGTGGTGAGTAACTTGGACTAGTACAACATGCATATTTTACTAGTCTATGTTACTACTACGCGAAGTTTGCCGTCGGAAGCGAGCTGATCTAGCTCTCCTGAGCTAGCAAGGCTTTTCTAGCCCACCCAAGCTAGCTGGCCCACAAAAGCTAACATATTTTAACAGTTCCAAATGCCTAACCTTGCCCGGCTATGCTATAAGCTGTTCTTGCTAAGGATCCAAACGCTCCCTAAGTAACAACGCTCGCTAGCAACGAGGCCAGGAGGGGATTGAGATGCGAAGTTAATGGACGACGCCTAAACATTTTGGGAATATCTGATTTCCGTAGGATGACTTAACACCTAGACGGAGGGAGTACTACTCCTCAGTCCAGGTTTGATGGAATATTCGTCACCTCTTCTCTTCTTGTACATACTCCATTTGTATCTCACTTCCTGTAGCTTCGCACTCGCACGATTTTCCTATTCTATGAACCTGTGTGTGCGTGTGTGTGTGTGTTTAACAGCATGTGTGTGTTAGAGAGAGCGACAGATCGACCTACTCCTACAGAGAGATGGTGTGTAGTGTACGATTTTAGCCGCGAGAGTCGGTGCATCCTCTCGTTTCCGGGCGTCCGGTAGGGACATGCGGACAGTTGGCACGCCCGCTCCTGACCAGCCTGGCCCACCCAAAGCCCCTCCATCGCCCGCGCGCGCTTCCCGCCCGAAACGGTCAGCGCCGCTCCAAAGAATCGGTGCCGCATTCATGCCCGGGCAGAGCGGACGCGACCTCTCACTGGCGCCTACGTTTAAGGGAGAAGTGGATTCAAGAGTGATGGTTGCTTCGTCCGTCCAACTTACTGCTGGGTCTATGTGATTTGACGGCTCATTGGTCATTATTACTGAGGTGGTAGGACTGCTGGATGTCCCACGCTTTCGGCGAAAGGAGGTACTACTAGATTACAATTTTCTCCATTCTTACGGTGGAGGAGTGCAAGAGTAGTGAAAACACGCAGGCTCAGTGATTACATGGCCCACCTCACACTATCACCATATTTTCTGGACACCGTGCGAGACCTAACTCTTTACATAGTACTCCCTCAGTTCCTAAATATAAGTCTTTGTAGAGATTCCACTAGGTGGACTACATATGGAACAAAATGAATGAATCTACACTTAAAATGCATCTATATACATCCATATGTGGTTCATGGTGAAATCTCTACAAAGACTTATATTTAGGAACGGAGGAAGTACTTGTATAGTACGTACTGTAATTTATCAGCGAGATAGTACAATGCTATGAAGCTTCCAGCTTCTGTTACATGTATCTTGCGTCCAAGGTTACCCGTTGCAACATTTCATCAAATACAAAGGAGACTAACATGCATGCTACTGCATCTCAGTGACTGACAGATCATAGCAAATATGTACTCCCTCCATTCCAAAATAAGTGTCTCAACTTTATGCTACATACAGAGCAAAATGAGTGAATCTACACTCTAAAATACGTCTATATACATCAGTGTTTGGAGAATGTACTAGTAGTTCATATTGAAATCTACTACAGGACATATATATTCCAAACAATATGATAATCTCTCTAACCAAGGTAGTAGGGACGAGGAGTAAACGGAGGGAGTAGTAAAAATTTCTCCTCGTCCTGCGAGCCACCACGCGCGTGGGCGAGGGAGCGGGCGTAAGGCGTACAGTACTACTACTACTCATGCAGCCCCTAGCCATTGAAACAGAGACAACCAAAGAAAAAAACGATCCATGCAGTCCCTAGCCCTTGAACCGTAAACCCTAACCAGGCTTTAATTTGCTGGCAACGTCGGCGCTTCCTAAGAAATGAAGTGTAACACCCCCAGTATCATGCTACAGTAATCTCATGCCTGATGATGCCATGTCATCATAATGAAGTTGCTAATCCTCACTTGTTTCAAACACAGGTCAAATTCAAATTCCAAAAACAAGTCAAATTCTTATTTCTTCAAACTGTCGAGCAAAAATGTTCGATGGGTTGAAAATATTCGCTAACTAATTGTCATGAATGGTTCAACATCATTTGAGATATTTAATTTCCTTTGGAAATTAAAATAGTTCCAAATCAGCTTTTCCTTATACTTTTCCATTTGTGAAAAATTCAAATCAATTCAAACTCTCCCAAACTTTTTGTGGTAGTGCCAAATATTGCAATGTATTTATGTGGCCAAGTTCCACATTTTTACAAAGACCAATTGGCACCTCAAAATATAGCAAGCAGATTCTGCAAACAGAATAAAAATAAAACAAAAAGAGAAAGGCCAAAACCCCCCTTTCCCCACCGGGCCTCAACCCCGCCGGCCCAGTCGGCCACCCCCCCCCCACAGGCCGCCTCACCCGTCGCCCCCTTATCCCCCCACCCGACGGAAACCCTAAACGCTACCCCCTACTTCCCTCGATCCCCTACTCCTCTCTCCCCTCAGATCCAGATCGGACGCCCCTAGCGCCGATCGACAACGACCCCGCCGCCGCCCGTTGCCACCAGTCGCCGGACCACCTCGTCGTCGGACGCACCTTGTCTCGGAGCCGCCCCCGCTGCGCCAAACCTCCCCGGTCCGCCGTCGTAACCGCCGCCTGGACGCCGCTGCCCCCTGGCGCCGCCCCGACGACCGCGCCCCGCCACCTCGACGACCCTCGCCGGAGCCACCCCGCGTTGCCTCATGCTCATCCACCTCCCCATCGGACGTCCCCGTGCCTCGACGCCCTCCCTGCTCGCCAACACCTCACAACCGCATCACCACGACCGTCCCCGACCTCTTCCTCGCCGGTTGACCTGGAGCCACGCCGTCCCCTTCCCTCCAACGTCGGTGAGGTCCTCGCCCCCTCCTCTCTCTGTCGCGAATGCACTCCAACACCAGCTCCAGGTCACCGCCCGCCTGCGCCGCCCTCTCTCGCTCGCAGAGGCATGCGCTCTCCCGTGCCCGGTTTTGGCCACTTCTGCACGCCGTCGTCGTCGTGGGTTCCGGCAACCCCCGCGTCCCCAGCCGCCGCGGACCGACGCGCATCCTCGCCCCTGACCCGTAGCCACTCTCGGCTGACCAAAGGGTCACCGGAGCAGCGAGTCCAGCGACCCACCGCCGCCCTCTGTACCCATCGCCGGCGTGCCCCTGCGCAGGTCACTGCCAAGTGGGCCCTCCCGGGTTAGCCACTAACCACCACCACTAACCAGGGCCTAACCCCCGCCCACTGATAGCCCGTGCCCACACACTTTTTAACTTAATTAAAATAGGGTTAAAACCATGTTTAAATCTCTAGAGTAGGACAAGTGGGCCCCCCTGTTAATTAAACTGATTTTAAATAAATCTAGTAACTAACAGCCACTGGCCGTGGGGCCCAGCCCCTTTAAAAAACAACAAAATGTATTTTAAAAATAAGAATAAGTAATTAGTTAATTAACTAATTAATTAAATAGGTAATTAATTAACTTAATTAACTCTGTTCAGTACCTAATTAACTTGATTAGTTAATTAGTTGTTAGTCTATGACAGAACGGTCCCACACGTTAGGGTTGACTTTGGTCAACTCTGTTGACTGCTGACATCATGATGACATCATGCTGATGCAATAACCCCATTTTAGATTTAATAATAATTTCAGAATATTGCTAAAACTTTAATAATTCATAAAAAATTAACCGTAGCTCGGATGAAAATGTTTTCTACATGAAAGTTGCTCAGAATGACGAGACGAATCCGAATACGCGATCCGTTTACCAGTCAGATGCCTCTAACTATCTGAACATGGAACTTTCCCCTCCGGTCATCTGTCTAACACAGGTCCGGAACCGGGAAAACATTCCCGGTTGAATTCCCCCTTCACCTATAACGTCTAGGACCGCGTTAGAACACGTCTAGTTATGCCTGTTTTCCTGTTATGCACTTGCTTGCTATGTATTTATTGTTTCTCCCCCTCTTCTCTTCGGTAGACCCCGTGGCGGCTGCCGATGCCGCTGTGATCGACTACGTCACCAACGACCCCTCCTTCTTGTCTGAGCAACCAGGCAAGCCACCCCCCCCCTTGATCATCCCGATTCGCCCATTCCATTATCTCATGCTTGCATTAGATTTTGCTACTGTTATTGTTTGCTCCTATTCTGATGCATAGCCTGCTTTTGTAACATGCTCATTGTACCTTACCTGCTTATCCTAAACAGCTTAGTATAGGTTTGTAAGTGATCCATCAGTGACCCACACCTTGTCCTTGTTGCCCCTGCTTCATCATTGAAGACCCGATCAACGGGGTCGAAGACCAGGCCCCGGCACCGCACATCACTTTCCCCTTAGTTGCTCGACACTACACGGTTATTATCGGGTGCCGAGGGTGAGACCTCTTCAGCACTTCTGATGTTAACCCTGTAGTGTAGCAATTCGGTCGTGGTCATCGAGGGTGATTTCCTCCTTAACCACTTCCGATACGACTCTGTCGTGTAACCCCTCTAGTGTGAACCTCGAGGGTGGTCCCTCTTACATTCACCTTGATGATTACATCGAGTGGAATTCGCTGGGGGTGATTCCTCGGGTTTTCCCCTTGATGTTTGGACACACGGATACTTGGACTTTACCACTGTTACTTGGAAAGACGGGTCGGTCCTGAGGGGTTTCCGTGCGAGCTTAATTGCGAGTGATGTGGAGTCGGGTTGACCTGGAGGGTGCCCGCGAGATAATTATGAGGCGTGGCTGGACATTCTTAGCCCTTGCCGCAAGTCCTCGAAACGGGGCAACGGGGTCACTTCTTTCGTGAGTCTCTTCTTGTTACCGCGCGTTCCTAATCCACTATGATTTGGATATTTGATCCGAGGGGCCTCTGGCCTGATAGCACTAACCATCACGTGGGCATAGTATGGGCGTTCTGCATCGTATTTATCAGCCGAAGCTTAATAGACGTCAGCAACTGAGCGGCGCGCGCCGGGTTGGACTGCGTAAGCACCTGCCTTGTTGAAGGAGGTAGCTAGGTCTGCTCACCGGCCGCGCATGCAACGTGCAGGAGTTCCCGGGGAGATGGCCCATGACCCCTGGGGGCATAGGTTTAGTCCGGCGTGCTGGCCTCTCTATTAAGCCTAGGTCGGGTTGCGGCGTATTGTTTGGCCGAGGCCGGGCATGACCCAGGAAAGTGTGTCCGGCCGGAGTTAATCGAGCGTGGTGGGTAAGTTGGTGCACCCCTGCATGGAAGAAAACATCTATCGATAGCCTGTCCTACGGTAACGGACACTTGGAGTTGTATTCCGATCGATACAACTAGAACTGGATACTTGTGATGAGAATTGGATTATGATGAGGACTGGATAGTATGGCTCTGGGATTGTTTTCTCGCAGGGAGTCGAGAAAGGATCTCCGGTCGAGGTTGATAACACTTCTACTACTTTACTTTATGTTACTCTTATCTCTTCTGATGCTGCAAGATGCTTGAAGATGCTGAAGATGCTAGTCTTCCATAGGACTAGGCCTTCTCTCTATTCTGGCATTTCTGCAGCCCAGTCCACATATACAGCCTTCCTTTGATAATGTTGCATATGTAGTGTAGATCCTTGCTTGCGAGTACTTTGGATGAGTACTCACGGTTGCTTTGCTACCCCTTTTTCCCCCTTTCTTCTTCTTTCCGGTTGATGCAACCAGATGTCGGAGCCCAGGAGCCAGATGCCACCGTCGATGCCTACTACTACGTGGAGACCGCCGACGACCAGGAGTAGTTAGGAGGCTCCCAGGCAGGAGGCCTTGCCTTTTCGATCGTAGATGCCTTTGTGCTAGCCTTCTTAAGGCAAACTTGTCAAACTTATGTCTGTACTCAGATATTTTTGCTTCCGCTGACTCTTGTGTTTTCGAGCTTATGTATTCGAGCCCTCGAGGCCCCTGGCTTGTAATATAAAGCTTGTATTATTTTAATTTGTGTCTAGAGTTGTGTTGTGATATCTTCCCGTGAGTCCTTGATCTTGATCGTACACATTTGCGTGTATGATTAGTGTACGATTGAATCGAGGTCGTTACAAGTTGGTATCAGAGCCAACTGCCTGTAGGTAGCCCCTTTCCAACTCCTTGGCCGAAGTTGAGTCTAGTCATCCAAAACTGTTTTACTAACTTGGCTGTGTGGCTTACCGGCCCACGTCGCCATTGGGTGGTATTAGGATCTTTTATTCCTCGTCTATACTCTGGGACTCTGATCTCTCGTCTATTCGGGTTAAACATTTTACTAACTCTGACATTAGGTTCTCATACCCACTTCCTCCCGGAGAGCCCCGACATTACCGATGATCGCTTGCTTCACCAGAAGATTCTGCAGATACTCCTCGATGTTTCTCGAGACCCTGTGCCCATTGCCTTGCAGTTCCTGACCACCGATAATCCCCGTAAGGAACATCCTTGCCACTTGTACCTTCATACCCAGTTGCTCCTGTTATTACAAGATGCCCCTAGTACTCTCCGTTGTTCCGAGAATCCTTTGTGCCTTCTGCTTTGTGGCTTCTTTTTGCACTGCAGATAATTCACTTAACCGGGGTTCGTTCATCCCCAGTTGTTCATATGCTTTCCAAAATACTTGGAAATACTATCTGATCTTCCGAAAATCCTCTGCAGCCTATTGCTCTTGATTCACCTTGCCTGCTTGCATTAGAATTAATTCCATATGTCTAGCAATATTCTTTAAAATTCTTCGTGATTGTCATTCTGTTCCTATGGATTCAACATGTGTGTGAAAGCGCGCAATCATCAGTTGATCCTTCTAAATTATCTTTCCAGCTCAGACGTCACTTTGAACATGAGCTAGTTCTCGACCAATCTATTTGTCATTGATTGTGCCCCTAGGTCTATTCTACTTATCCATCCTTAATCAGAGTGTCTGGTTCTGATCCTTTGATTTGGAAATCATAATTCCTTTGCATTTGAGCTTTGAATTAGTTAGTTGTTTTTATAATCTAATATCCTTGCATTCTTTCTTCTTCTGGTTGAGTATCAATGCTCACATTAGATCCCTTGTGGACCACCACATCCTTTGTTGGATCATTACCCGATGGTGCCCCTCGTATTTAATCACCTTGCGAGTTCTTCCCGGATACATAATGCCATTGTTAAATTGTATCATCTCCTTTGGTCAACCATGCTCTACCTTTGAACTTGTGTTAGTTACTCTTTAAGTTGGTGGTATATGTTCCTAAGATGCCCCGATGGGTTGAACCTACACCTTTTCTAATCTGTGTGAACCCGGAAACTACTACGGGTCATACTCTATTGTTGTTATGTCAGATAAAACTTCAACACTACAACTTCGTTGAAGGCGAGAAGTGAATGAAAGGTTATGCATTAGAGAAGTGGGAGTCGACCTTGAACTTTGTGTTCATGCCCATGGACACGATGTAGATCCTATCATGGAAGCTTCTTGTAATAATAACTATTTCCTTGATAAATATCATCTGGTATCTGTGAATTGATCCTTTGCAACTGTGGTTCGGACCATGATTGTTCTCCTTTGATTCTATTTCTCGGACAAGTTAAAGTACTTGTCTTCTGCAGATCAGTACGCCTGCCCAACCTCTATTTTGTTCTACCTTCGAGTATTACCCCCTGGTATCTCGAGGATATCAACCCATTGCAATTCATCTTATGAATTTCTGCTGAAGTAGTTCCTTTCCCTGTCATAGTCACTTCACGGGTTCTGGGTTGTTTATCAATCGAGAACACCGATAAGTGAATCGATTCCGCACTCTGATTCAATAACTCTAAGTAAATTTCATTGCTACGAGTTTAATAATCCTTCAAGTCATTCCTAGCCTGACCGGCTATATCATCATCGTGCTAAATCGTAACTGTGGTACCTCGTCCTTCTTCTTAGAGCACAACTTTCAACGACGAGCGAAGCTTATGTCGATCTTCTTCATCTTATCTTTTCACCTCGAAGAACAAGCTTGATTTTGAACTTGTGTCATATCCGTGGTTCCAATAGCCTTTCGCTTCATCCTTCCTGTTGCTTGATGTCGTCGCTCCTCGATGGCATCTTCATAGAGCCTCTCGACAAATGCGTCGTGATTATCATCAACATTTTGACTTCCATTGAGATGACAATTGAATTCATGGTGAGAAATACCATCCTTGACCTTCAATGATTTGAGTTATCATTGACAACCCCCCTTGTCTTCTTTCCAACACATGTTTGATCATGTCTTGGCTATGCCTTGGACTCCTTGCTATTCCTGCCATTGTTCATTGCGTATTTCTTGTGATCTTCAACTCAAACCCCTACTTGGAACACCATGCTAATGCTACCTCGAAGCATGACTGAGGTATTCTGAATATCAACAAGAACATTGGAAGCACATTGTCGAATGTTTCTTGATCTATTATCCAAACACCGTTGTATGGGTAATATCATGTTTCTTCCTTCGCCCCCTTTATCTAAATGCTTTGGACTTGCTGTCATATCATGTATATCCTGCTTCACTTCCCCTTGGGAAGGATATACTCCCAATTCTGGTGTGTAAACACATTTTCTTTTCCATTGGTTTGATTAATCCAACAATTTCATTTTCCTTTCCATTGGTTTGTTTAACCTTCTTGTGATCTATATATTATAAGCAGAAATAATTCCCTGCTTATAAAACGCCCTGATGTACAACCTTGTCAGCCAAACCCTGTTACTATTGTTGATGACATTCCGGTAACCACCGATGGACGCAAACCTTGCCGATTGGTCCGCCTCATTCAACGAGCAGGAAAATGGTTCTCTTCGTCCCTCACCCTTGGTACCGATGTTGTTGCCGACATAACTGACAGACTATTCCCTAACATATCTTGCTATCATGACCGTGCAAGATGTCAACACCTTCCCTATTTTTAACCCACATGGTCGGCCCATAACCCACAGTTCCACAGGATCGAAACCTGACTCTCCTGTACACCCCTGTTGCCAAAGTTATTCCTTGCGCTTGACTTCGTATGTAATTCACGAGCCACATTCCTATTGATCTATTTTGGTATCAGACGCCATACTTATCCTCCATGCTCTGAACCCCTTTCACCCCTTGTTTCAGGCAACAACCGATTGTCTACCCGGTTGAAGCTTCTTATTGCACCTCACCTTGCTCTCGATGACGTTTTTGAATTTCAACTCGAGAGATGTCTCTATGCTACGTTCACTGAGGTAGTCCCCACGTACCTATATTGTGTTGAGCTCCATCCTTCCCGAGTCTTTCCCCCTTACTCCACCATCTTAAATCTCGGGACGAGATTTCTTGTAGTGGAGAAGATTTCTAACACCCCCAGTATCATGCTACAGTAATCTCATGCCTGATGATGCCATGTCATCATAATGAAGTTGCTAATCCTCACTTGTTTCAAACACAGGTCAAATTCAAATTCCAAAAACAAGTCAAATTCTTATTTCTTCAAACTGTCGAGCAAAAATGTTCGATGGGTTGAAAATATTCGCTAACTAATTGTCATGAATGGTTCAACATCATTTGAGATATTTAATTTCCTTTGGAAATTAAAATAGTTCCAAATCAGCTTTTTCTTATACTTTTCCATTTGTGAAAAACTCAAATCAATTCAAACTCTCCCAAACTTTTTGTGGTAGTGCCAAATATTGCAATGCATTTATGTGGCCAAGATCCACATTTTTACAAAGACCAATTGGCAGCTCAAAATATTGCAAGCAGATTCTGCAAACAGAATAAAAATAAAACAAAAAGAGAAAGGCCAAAACCCCCCTTTCCCCACCGGGCCTCAACCCCGCAGGCCCAGTCGGCCACCCCCCCCACAGGCCGGCCCACCCGACAGAAACCCTAACCGCTACCCCCTACTTCCCTCGATCCCCTCAGATCCAGATCGGGCGCCCCTGGCGCCGATCGACACTGACCCCGTCGCCGCCCGTTGCCCCGAGTCGACGGACCACCTCGCCGTCGGACGCACCTCGTCTCGGAGCCGCCCCCGCCGCGCCGAGCCTCCCCGGTCCGCCGTCGTAACCGCCGCCTGACGTCGCTGCCCCCTGGCGCCGCCCCGACGACCGCGCCCTGCCACCTCGACGACCCTCGCCGGAGCCGTCCCGGTTGCCTCGTCCTCGTCCTCCTCCCCATCAGACGTCCCCGTGCCTCGACGCCCTCCCTGCTCGCCAACGCCTCACCGCCGCATCACCACGACCGTCCCCGACCTCTTCCTCGCCGGTTGACCTGGAGCCACACTGTCCCCTTCCCTCCAACGTCGGTGAGGGCCTCGCCCCCTCCTCTCTCTGTCGCGAACGCACTCCGACGCCCGCTCCAGGTCACCGCCCGCCTGTGCCGCCCTCTCTCGCTCGCAGAGGCCTGCGCTCTCCCGTGCCCGGTTTCGACCACTTCTGCATGTCGTCGTCGTCGTGGGTTTCGGCAACCCCCGCGTCGCCAGCCGCCGCGGACCGATGCGCGCCGTCGCCCCTGACCCGTAGCCGCTCTCGGCTGACCAAAGGGTCACCGGAGCGGCGAGTCCAGCGACCGACCGCCGCCCTCTGTACCCATCGCCGGCGTGCCCCTGCGCGGGTCACTGCCAAGTGGGCCCTGCCGGGTTAGCCACTAACCACCACCACTAACCAGGGCCTAACCCCCGCCCACTAACAGCCCGTGCCCGCACACTTTTTAACTTAATTAAAATAGGGTTAAAACCATGTTTAAATCTCTAGAGTATAACATGTGGGCCCCCTGTTAATTAAACTGATTTTAAATAAATCTAGTAACTAACAGCCACTGACCGTGGGGCCCAGCCCCTTTAAAAAACAACAAAATGTATTTTAAAAATAAGAATAAGTAATTAGTTAATTAACTAATTAATTAAATAGGTAATTAATTAACTTAATTAACTCTGTTCAGTACCTAATTAAGTTGATTAGTTAATTAAAACTGTTAATTAGTTGTTAGTCTATGACAGAACTGTCCCACACGTCAGAGTTGACTTTGGTCAACTCTGTTGACTGCTGACGTCATGATGACATCACGTTGATGCAATAACCCCATTTTAGATTTAATAATAATTTCAGAATATTGCTAAAACTTTAATAATTCATAAAGAAAAAAACCGTAGCTCGGATGAAAATGTTTTCTACATGAAAGTTGCTCATAATGACGAGACGAATCCGAATACGCGATCTGTTTACCTGTCAGATGCCTCTAACTATCTGAACATGGAACTTTCCCCTCCGGTCATCTGTCTGACACAGGTCCGGAACTGGGAAAACATTTCCGGTTGAATTCCCCCTTCACCTATAACGTCTAGGACCGCGTTAGAACACGTCTAGCTATGCCTGTTGTCCTATTATGCACTTGCTTGCTATGTATTTACTGTTTCTCCCCCCCTCTTCTCTTCGATAGACCCCGTGGCGGCTGCCGATGCCGCTGTGATTGACTACGTCACCAACGATCCCTCCTTCTTGTCTGAGCAACCAGGCAAGCCCCCCCCTTTGATCATCCCGATATCGCCCATTCCATTCTCTCATGCTTGCATTAGATTTTGCTACTGTTATTGTTTGCAACTATTCTGATGCATAGCCTGCTTTTGTAACATGCTCATTGTACCTTACCTGCTTATCCTAAACTGCTTAGTATAGGTTGGTTAGTGATCCATCAGTGACCCCCACCTTGTCCGTGTTGCCCCTGCTTCATCATTGATGACCCGATCAACGGGGTCGAAGACCAGGCCCCGGCACCGCACATCACTTTCCCCTTAGTTGCTCGACAATACACGGTTATTATCAAGTGCCGAGGGTGAGATCTCTTCAGCACTTCTGATGTTAACCCTGTAGTGTAGCTATTCGGTCGTGGTCATCGAGGGTGATTTCCTCCTTAACCACTTCCGATACGACTCTGTCGTGCAACCCCTCAAGTATGAACCTCGAGGGTGGTCCCTCTTACGTTCACCTTGATGATTGCATCGAGTGGAATTCGCCGGGGGTGATTCCTCGGGTTTTCCACTTGATGTTTGGACACACAGATACTTGGACTTTACCACTGTTACTTGGAAAGACGGGTCAGCCCTGAGGGGTATCCGCGCGAGCTTAGTTGCGAGTGATGTGGAGTCGGGTTGACCTGGAGGGTGCCCGCGAAATAATTACGAGGCGTGGCCGGACATTCTTAGCCCTTGCCGCAAGTCCTCGAGACGGGGCAACGGGGTCACTTCTTTCGTGAGTCTCTGCTTGTTACCGCGCGTTCCTAATCCACTACGATTTGGATATTTGATCCGAGGGGCCTCTGGCCTGATAGCACTAACCATCACGTGGGCATAGTATGGGCATTCTGCGTCGTATGCATCAGCCGAAGCTTAATAGACGTCAGCGACTGAGTGGCGCGTGCTGGTTGGACTGCGTAATCACCTGCCTTGTTGAAGGAGGTAGCTTGGTCTGCTCACCGGCCACGTACGCAACGTGCAGGAGTTCCAGGGGAGATGGCCCATGACCACTGGGGGCATAGGTTTAGTCCGGCGTGCTGGCCGCTCTATTAAGCCTAGGTCGGCTTGTGGCGTATTGTTTGGCCGAGGCCGGCCATGACCCAGGAAAGTGTGTCCGGCCGGAGTAAATCGAGCGTGGTGGGTAAGTTGGTGCACCCCTGCAGGGAAGAAAACACCTATCGATAGCCTGTCCTACGGTCACGGACACTTGGAGTTGTATCCCGATCGATACAACTAGAACTGGATACTTGTGATGAGAATTGGATTATGATGAGAGCTAGATAGTATGGCTCTGGGATTGTTTTCTCGCAGGGAGTTGAGAAAGGATCTCCGGCCGAGGTTGATAACACTACTACTACTTTACTTTATGCTACTCTTATCTCTTCTGATGCTGCAAGATGCTTGAAGATGCTAGTCTTCCATAGGACTAGGCCTTCTCTCTATTCTGGCATTTCTGCAGCCCAGTCCACATATGCAACCTTCCTTTGATAATGTTGCATATGTAGTGTAGATCCTTGCTTGCGAGTGCTTTGGTTGAGTACTCATGGTTGCTTTGCTACCCCTTTTTTCCCCTTTCTTCTTCTTTCCGGTTGATGCAACCAGATGTCGGAGCCTAGGAGCCGGATGCCACCGTCGATGCCTACTACTACGTGGAGACCGCCGACGACCAGGAGTAGTTAGGAGGCTCCCAAGCAGGAGTCCTTGCCTTTTCGATCGTAGATGCCTTTTGCTAGCCTTCTTAAGGCAAACTTGTCTAACTTATGTCTGTACTCAAATATTTTTGCTTCCGCTAACTCTTGTGTTTTCGAGCTTATGTATTCGAGCCCTCGAGGCCCCTGGCTTGTAATATAAAGCTTGTATTATTTTAATTTGTGTCTAGAGTTGTGTTGTGATATCTTCCCGTGAGTCCTTGGTCTTGATCGTACACATTTGCGTCTATGATTAGTGTACGATTGAATCGAGGGCGTTACATGAAGTTTGCAACCCTTTGACCATCGGATAATTTTGTGCAGTTTCACCAAAATCGAGATGGGCATCCCTGTGGCAAAGAAATTGAAGAAGCGTGATTAGAATAAGATTACTGGGACTAGTTGATGAGACATAAACTCATCACAAATACAGTACGTAGAAGCCAGTAGAGGTATGTGCGGGGCAAAGAAGTAGACAAATATCCACATGGAGTGATGTGGGCAGCTGGGGAGCAGTGGTGCAAGCCGGCTGTAAAGGGAGTTGTACCTGAGGGATGTCGGGGCGTAGCTCAACCTAGAGGAGGGCGGCGGGAGGAGGCAACTACCCACGTCGCGGCAGTGAGCAATGGACAAAGGCAACCTCACCGGCTTTGTGAGAGAGAATGGCGGGGACCCCTGATCGGGACGTGCCGACAGTGGGTTTTCGCCGTCAGTGACGGCGACCGCATCTACACTAAGCATCCACCCCTTCCCCCGGTGGACGTGATCCGCCGGGATGTTAGAGATGTGGCCACAGTGGTTTTGTGCGAGAGAGTGTGAAAACTGAAGACAGCAACCCCAGCAAGCAACCGTGTAGGCTCGTCCTCCCTATGTATATAGTGGAGCGGTTTCCTTTTCTCTCCATATGAACCTATTTATATTGTGTATGTGCCACTGAAGAAAAAAACTTTATTTATAAATGATGCGGCACCTACTACTCGATCTCCTATAAACCTTGCGCTTGGCATCTCCAAACTATTAACCTTGCGATTGGCTCTTCGCTTCTTCGGGAAGTCGAGCAATAATGGCACTGCAGTATATATTGTTCTGGCTATGAAACCGAATGAATTGCTGCACGTCCACCACGTGGCGAGGGTCGAGGGGCGAGGGAGAGTGCGTACTATTATGTCCGTTTCAATATGGACTACATACAGAGCAAAATGAGTGAATCTACACTCTAAAATACGTCTATATACATCAGTGTTTGGGGTATGTACTAGTAGTTCATATTGAAATCTACTAAAGGACATATATTCCAAACTATATGATAATCTCTCTAACCAATGTAGGGACGAGGAGTAAACGGAGGGAGTACTAGTAAAATTTTCTCCTCGTCCTGCGAGCCACCGCGCGCGTGCGCGAGGGAGCGGGCGTAAGGCGTAGTAAGCAAGCTACCCCTCATCCTGTGAGCCACCGCGCTCGTGGGCGGGGGAGACGGCGTACTAAGCAAGCTTCTCCTCGTTCTGCAAGTTGACGGGACACATCAAAAGTACTCCAGTGTATAGAGCCTTGCCTCTAAGGTAGGCCCCACATGGTTTGCCTCTCTTTTAACATAAGGCGTCAGGTCGCAATTTGTTTGTTCACCCGTGGTAGACGATTCTCCCTACATCTAGTGGACAACCAATACACGTGTCAAATTACCACATGGGCTGCCTTTTCATACAGAAATGAGCTCCACCGTGTACCCGCGCGGGTGTGGTTGGGAAAGAGACGGGAGTATGTGCGCCGTGCGTGCACCTCTTCTCTTCGTGCACGTCCCCCACCTACGTGGGTGTGTGAGAGAGATACAAACCTAGACAAATGGCTTGTGCGTTCGTGAGTGTTTTTTGTTTTGGGGGGGAGGTTGATTTCGTGAATGTATTTGTGGGAATATGTGTCGATGACATCTCAAACAAAATTTTGCATGCAATGTGCGTGAAATGGAGGCCTATCCATATCATATATAGAGGGTCGGGCGATCCACGAGAAGAGAGGGAGGGGCCATAGATATCGATAGAGTCGAAGAGAGGATCAAGTGGGTGGGTGCGAGATCGATGAAGAGAGGCATCGAAATTGTGTGTGTGTGTGTGTGCAAGTCAAAGATATAGGGCGACTAACCTAGCTACCGGAACGTCAGAGGGCACAGGTCAAGTTTGTGTGTGGCAGGGAGACATGACTAGAGCGCTCGATGTATCGGTGTGTGTGTGTGTGCGAGGGGGTGGGGGAGGGGTAGGCAGAGGCCTAACTATAGAGGTAGAACGACTTGTATATGTGTAGAGAAGGAGAGACCCAGCTATGTCTTGAGGGAGATCGGTCGACATCCATACATAACTGAAGGACGGGAAATAGGATGGGACAGAGAGAGAGGAGAGGGAGAGGGAGGGAGAGGGGTAGAGTGCTAGATGGGTGATGGAGTTGCTTCTCGAAGATGGTGGGAGAGGCCTACTAGACAAACTGAGGGTGGAACTGCAATATTATCAATAAGAGTGGGGATGTGTTTCTGTGTGTGCCTGTGCATGATAGATCTGTCGGGACACATCCATGGATGATGAAGGGGAACCATGTGTTTGGTAAGCAAACCTAACTAGATCGGTAGATCAATTGTGGTTTGTCGGAGGAAGGGAGAGACATAACTAATGAGGTAGATCGATCGACGCGTGGGGAAAACGAGTTATAAGGACCTAGCTAGCTATATGTATAGCGGGAGATGGGTCGGTGTACGTCCATTTGTTAGAGGAAAATAAGGCCCGGCGAGACGGATGGACAGAGAGAATGGAGCTAGGAGGTGGTGCAAGAGGCCCAGCTACTAGCTAGATAGGGGGAGGAGTGTGTCGTTGTGAGATCGATGAAAAGAGGGGCGAGAGTTTACACGTGTGTGGGACCGTATGAGAGACACGAGGCAAGGACACATAAAGGAGGAGATTGAAGGTGCGTGTGTATGTTGTAGGCAGACATCGCTGGAGAGGTTTATCGATTGGTGTGTGTCGGAAAGGAGTTGTGGAGACTGTGGGTGAACGACCTAAAGAAAAAAAATGAATGTGCACGATGGATAGAATGCTGAGGGAGGGGGAGGGCGAGGAGGGCGTGTGCATGCACGAGAGAAAGTTAGTGGTAGCTACAAAGGATAGAGGATTGTGTGGGTGTAAGAGACTAACAAAGATCATAATTTGATATGAAAGTGGATTCATATATTTGAATAGGAGATCATAGTGTTTTAAACATATGCATGCATGAATATAGCGGTGATATGCGTGTTGTGGTTTTGCACATGTTATACCATAATGTGATAATGCATGGCGTTTGCAACTCACAGCTAAATGTCGGACAATCTAAACCATACTATACATCAAACAATCTCACATTTTATTTGAATTTGTGATAATGTGTAGCGTTTGCAACTTACAACTAAATATCGAACAATCTAAACAATACTATATATCAAACATTCTCACATTTTATTTGAATTTGTGGTAATGTCTGGTGTTTGCAACTCATATCTAAATACTTGTAGGCGTAGGGAGCGGGGCACCATACATAATGTGATAAACACATTATACATATGAGACATGGTTTAGTTTATGAATATCTAGCTAGAGCTTGAAATGTACTATGATTTGAAATCAACATAAAGTGGATTCAAAAAATCAAGTTCGAGTTCATATAGTACACATAGTTCATATGTAACTCGAGACTAATCATGTGGTGTGCTGTGAAGATAATAGACAAACGATGGTTTAACTTGACAATAATGACGATTGTAGATCTTATTAAAACAGAGAAACGAATTCAAACGCTTTGACTTCACAACAATCATTATTGTAGATCTTATTCAAATAGAGAAACAAATTCAAATTAGTTCATATTGAAGCGGTAGTATATATGTTTGGAATGCACTAAAACATTCATTTGAGTACTAGGTTGCATGCATTATACAAGTAGCGAAATATTTTAATTGAACATAACATGAATTCAAAGTTTTGAATCACATTTGTAGTGCGAATTGATTTGGTACAGTACACGTTAGGCTTGTCCGGAAATTTCAACCCGCGCCTTGTTAGCCCGAAATATTTAAGATATATCTTTGTCTCGTTGTGCTCCGACAACTCCCTCCATCTCAAACCGCGCCTGGCTATTCCAAAATTACAACGCGCACGAAAACTCCCACCTCCTATGAAATCCCGACATGTGAAATGCCCGTGATACCCCTGAACCGAAAGAACCGCCTCAAATCAGTGGGGGTACTTTCGTAACTTATCCCACATTTTGGACAAGCGCGTCCCTAAGCCATGGTTCCCCACTCCCATCCCATCTGCCCACCCATTCGTACACCGAGGCCGGCAAAACCCGCGAAGCCCCACACCCTCCTCCGTCCGCCACCCAGCCGGAGCCTCTTCCCCGACGACGTCGTCCACAGCAACACCTCGACGTCCCTCATCCACCGTACCGGATGAGGATCCGTCGTCGATCTGGTCGTCTCGCCGGTTCAGCCACCCCGTCCTCCACCTCCAAGGAGCTGCCCCGATGTTCCCCTCGTCTTTCGCGCCACCTCCATTCCCACACTGCCATCTTCACCTGCACCACCGGAAGAGCATCATCATCACCATTTCCTCGGATGAAGCTGCGGCCTAATCGGCGCCACCAAAGAGGTTGTACACTAAGCGCCGCATTTTCTTCTTGATTCGATCTCACGGTGCTGCCGGCGCTCGGTCCCGAGCCGACATGGCATGGCTCCATCCACGGCGGCGTCGCCGGCCACTTCCTCCACGTCGTCGCTCCCTCGGCGGCGACGTCCACATCAGTAGGAGCTACTGCTGATTTAGCTCTCGCTTGCGCTGCTGCTCTGCTCTTGCTCTCGGTCCCCTGCCTGGTCTGCTCTTGCTCGCGCTGCTGCTCTCGCTCTTGATCTTGCTTGCGATGCTGCTCCGATTTAGCTACACTTCAGTCGACTGAATCGACTTTTGGGTCAGTCGATTTTCAGGGGGTGGGGGGCTCGCCGGAGTTAAGGAAGAACCAGCCGCAGCGGGGAGGGGGCTCGCCAGAGAGGTACCCACTATCTATCTTAGGGTCCAGGGTGGGGGCGGTGGTCGCCGGCGGTGGTGGGGCGGTGGCGTGGGGATCGCCGGAGAAAAAGCTCGGTACGGGGGGCCTAGAGGGATGGCCGGGGCAGCGGCGGACCGGCGGTGGGGAGTGTTTTCGGGGCAGGCGGGGCGGCGCACCGCCGGCCACGGGCGGCGGGGGGCTGCTGTTTGGCCGGTGGTGGCTGGCGGCTCAGGGGGGTGGAGGTTGAAGATGAACCGCAGGCCCTTGATTTCGTATCCAACGGCTGCAAAATCGACTGACCAGAGATGAAAAAGTCAGTCGACTGATGTGTAGCCTCACCTCTACCGCGTTCAGTTTCGACAGTAAAAATCAGTTTCAACAGCAAAATTCAGTTTTGACAGTTAAGTTCAGTTTCGACAGTTAAATTCAGTTTCGATAGTTAAGTTCAGAGATGAGCGGCTGATGTATACATCTAGCACTTTGTGGTTATGTATTTTACGTCATCTATTGGAGATGCTATTAGAATTCCACTCAGGTTAACGTTGTCTCTCTTGTCCTGCTTCAGCCTCGGCGTCGTACAACTCACCGGAGCTGCTCCAATGATGAAACCCTCCATCACAGCGGAGCAGTACCTCGGGCTCCATCTTCAGACGCCTAAGATCTTCTTCCCCTCCTCCGACAGCCAAGTCAGCCGGAGCATCCTCACCGGACAACCCAATCATGCTGAGATCGACACGGCTTCGCCAAAGAGGTTGTACACTTCTTGTGGGTTGACTTAATCTCACCATGCTTCTTTGCATCCTGTGATCTTCCAATTCTTGTGAACCAAACACCCAGATTGGCAGAAATCATGTGTTTTTAAATTCTCTGTTTTGCACGTGCATTCTATCCTAGTCCTGTCTATTTCCTATTCCTGCATTGTTAGAATCCTAAAATTCAAACAAGCCCTTACACAATTACTTCTGTTACAGATATGTGTCAAAGAAAACCTTGTGTGGTTTGTCCTGCTCCTGCGGCGCTGTGTTCCACCCCAGCTCAGCTTCTCCAACGACGGAAGGGTTCACCACAACAGGGATCCGCTCTCCAGACTGTCTTTCGCCGACTCAGATCTTCTTCCCCGCCACCGGCAGCCACGGCAACTGCATTACCATCATCAACTGAGCAGATGAACTTGACGACTACACGGGTCCGCAAGAGAGGTTGCACTCTTTGTGTTTGCTTACGTTATGCATCGCTTAATATGATGACATGCTACTTTATCGTCGTGTTCACCTATTAGACTCCGACTCAGGTCCAAACTTATGCTGAAACTTGAGTTTTTAAATGGTTGTGGGGTACATATTGGGGCGGCAATCAGTACTATCTGTCTACTATCTAGTTAATCTCGGGTGTCTACTATGAGTTTCATGTTGGGTGCAAACAAACATTAAAGGAGCCATTATCTGTATTTTTTAACTAAAGCTATTATCTGCCTGCTATCATTGGTTTTGGTTCTATCCACAGTTTGCTACCTTCACTCTGGATTTGTGCATGCACTCCTTACATAATCTCACTATGTTTTATTCCTATGCATGTCAGTTATTGTACATAATGGAACTGAACATGTGGAGCAAAAGAGACAAGCCTTGCGTGGCAATAAAATTTCATGCTGACGTCGCTTCATGGTGGATGCAAAGGCAGCCCCCCTCCACCCATTTCGGATCGTAATCAAGAGGAAGATAACTGTTCTGAGGGGGGTTCAGAAGCAGAAGACCACTCCTATTTACCCCATGAGGTCTTCGCTCTAACATGGCATGCTAATGTTGGTAATATCATGCATATGGTGCCTTGCATTGCTTACTGTATACATCAAAGATGTCATCTGCTTAGTTTAGACATGCTTTGTGTCAATGCCATCTGTTTAGTTTCTTTATCGTATATGTGAATCATGCAATGCCATCTTGTTTAGCCAGGCATCATATATGTGAATTTTGCAATGCCACCCAGGTTAGCCAGTCATCTTATATGTGAATTATATCATGACATCATTTTTTTATTACGTGTTAAATTTGTCAACAATTTTAGTACATTCAATTACTCCTCCTGTGCATCAGCCATTCGGTACGGTCATGGAAAAATCTGGAGTGGAAACAAGGTCTTTAGAGTAGACAATGCTATCTGACGAAGCGCATGTCTTGCTGGTTACAGATAGCTCCTCGTAGGAGGATTCAGAGACAGATGACCAGTCCTATTCCACACCCCCCCCGAGGTGCATGCTCTAACTTGGCAGGGTTATGTTGCTCATATCGTGCGTATGGTATCTTGCATTGCTATGTCATTTGCTTAGTTTAGACATGATTTGTGTGAATGCCACCTGTTTAGTGTCTAATTACCATATATGTGAATTATGCAATGCCATCTTTTTGCAAGACATTATATATGTGAATTATGCAATGCTATCTTGTTGCAAGGCATTATATATGTGAATTATGCAATGCCATGCTGTTTAGCCAAGCGTCATATATGTGAATTATATCATGCCGTCCTTTTTTTGTATTTCTCATTGCTTTTGTGACAATGTTTGTATATTCAACTGCTCTTCCTGTGCATCAGCTATTTGAATTGGTGATGGAGAAATCTGGAGTGAAAACAAGGTCTTCAGAGCAGACAATGCTACCTGGTGAAGTAGATATGTTGCTGGTTACAGATAGCTCTTCAGAGGAGGATTCAGAGGCAGATGACCAGTCCTATTATCCCCCTGAGGTGTATGCTCAAACTTGGCAGGGTTATATTACTCATATCATGCATATGTTGTATTGCAATGCTTAGTTTTTACATCATATACATGATATTGAATGCCATCTCCTTAGTTGACACATCATATATGCGATTGCCCTCTGCTCACTTCCTTAGTATATAAATCATATATTTGAATTATATCATGCCATGATGTTTACATAGACAACATGTATCTGAATTATGGCATGCTAAACCATTTTCTAAAGACATAATATAGTTATATCATCTCATCCTGTTCACATAGTCATCATATTTTGAATTATGTCATCTATCCGTGAATTATATCATGCCATCATGTTTCCATCGACGGCATGCTTGTGATTTATGGCATGCCAACCACTTTAATAGACACATCATATAGTTATATCATGTCATCCTGTTTACATAGTCATCATATTTTGAAGTATGTCACTCTATCCTATTTAGTTAGCCATCATACATGTGAAATTGTGTCATGCTATCCTGTTTAATTAGCGATCATATATTTGAAATTATGTCCTGCTATTCTGTTTGGTTAGACAACATAAATGTGAGTTATTTCATGCCATGTTTTCTTCCCTACTATCCATTGCACCTGTCTATCTTACAATGTCTATACATTCAATTACTTTTCTTGTTTATCAGCCATTTCAATTGGAGGGGGTGATGGCAGTATCTGTGGGAGTAAAAACACGGTCTTCAGAAAAGATCGTGCTACCTGTGGATGGAGATAGAACCACGATTGTACTTGCCCAAGAACCAGCCCCACCACACATAACCCAGACTCACGCAGATTGTACCCCTACCCAGTTGGACAGAGAACCAGCTACACCCCTTCTAACCCCAACCCCAGCAGATAGTAACCCAGTTCCCATTGACACAACACCGTCTCCACCATAGAGAACCCAAACACGAGCAGTTAGTAAGGCAACTGCAGTGCCCAAAGCACGAGGACCACCACTCCGAACCCCAAGTCAACGCTTAAAGCAGAAGAAGAATTGTTCTCAGGTCAGGTTCTGTAGCTATTGTTCATACTACTTTGCTCTTGCTTCACTGTATTTACTCATACCAACTAATTTCAAATTTGAAGGATGCAATTGAAACTCCAACGGCGCAATAGGTATGTTTTAAACCTGTTTCTTTAACGTATTGCTGTTGTAACTTGCTCTATGTTAATTTCCGTTTCAATTGAATAAACAATTATGTTCTCATGCCATGCACATTACAAGTGTTGTTATTGCTGTGTAGTTTCCCACACTTATATTCTGTCTATGCTCCTTTGTCTTAAATAGATATGATTCGGACTATATCTATCTTGATTTGGAAACATAAACTAGAATGATATAGACCATACAGTGACCATACTACATAGATATATGTTTGTTTCATGTTGTTATCCTGTCCACCTTACTACTGAACTGGTTTACCAAAATGAGTTTCATATACTACATTGTAAACCTATCATGTGTTTGTTTGTTTCTCCTTTAGAACGCGGATAAAATATTGGAGAAGAGTACCCCGTTATGCAATGGTAAAGGAAGTAATGCAGATCAGGTTCAAGATAGTGAGACATCCCTATTGTTCTCCAAGAAAGCTGATAAAAACTATATTGAAGACACTTAGACAACCCCAAAGTCCTGTCTAGATGTCGTGTTCGAGTTACTGGCTACTACTGCTGGCACCAGCTCTTCGTACTCGCTGCCTGAATCAGTTCGGCTTCTCGAGTCTCAACTTCAAGTTGAAAGACATCGATCAGATGCTATGCGACAGGAAGCCGAAGGACTGAGGAAGTCCCTGCAGAATTCAGATGCATACTTTCTGGTGCAACAGCAAGTGCAGGAGGATTTAAGCGCCAAAGAAGAGAAAGTTAATAAGCTTGCTAAGCATCTTGCCAGCATTATGGGTACCCAGGATATTGTTTCTTGAGCTCTTCTGAAGTGGTTTCAGTTTTGGACTTGTTTTGCTGCGGCGTTTATATGCTGCTTTGTTCCCTATATTTGCACCTGTGGCGAACTTTGATGCCCAGTGGATGTAATATGTGTCATAGCCGTGATAGCCTAGCGTAAGTTGCTTGCTTATTTATTTTCGTTGTCTTGTTTATTTGTTTTCTTGTAGTCAGTGCAGTTCTTTTTTCACGGTTTGCTAGTGTCCAGAATAACCTATTTTTTAAAACTAGGCCACATTAACAATGGGCTACATATTTACTGTAGTTAACATGGGCCTCCTACGGGCCGTAGAAACAATGGGCCTTCTAAGGGCCGTAGAAACAATGGGCCTTCTATGGGGCATAGACACAATGGGCCTTCTACGGGCCGTATCATCAATGGGCCTTCTACGGGCCGTATGATCGGTTGGCCAAACATGGGCCAATAACAGACCACATTATGGCCGTAAATGGGCTAGAGTTGAAATCGTCCGTTCATGGGCCGAACATAACGGGCCGTTGTTAATAGGCCGTATTTGATGACGCTATGAAAACAGCCCAACATATTAACGGGCCACAAACGGGCCGACAGTAACCACGGGTTGTATTTGGCCCACAAGCAGAAAATGACAGTAACGGGCCGAAAGTAAATGAATGCTGGAAATGAGCCCAAGAATAAATGGGCCTTGAGAAGGCCGAAAGATAACATGGGCTGGAAACAGCCCAACGGAATAATGGGCCGTTAATGGGTATAAAGTGATACACTGTTCATTACGGGCCAGTTTTACCATGGGCCGTTAATGGGCTGAGGATTACTAAGGGCCTCATATGGGCCAAAAGGCGTCATGGGCCATACATGGGCCGAAAGTTAAAACAGGCTGGAATTATATTGGACGGCCTAGATGACGCTACTGGGCCTAATTCGGATAGGCCGTAAACGGGCCCTGGGTTAGCAGGCTGTAAATGGGCTATATGCAAATAGGTTGTTAACAGGCTTGCCGTGGGCTGGCCCGCCACCTTTTGACCAAGTCAAATGGGCCGGCCTTTTCACAGGAATGGGCCTCTATTGGGCCGTGCCACGTGTCGACGTATCATAGGCGCTTTGGGTCCAACGAGTGGATGACATCTGTCCCAACGGTGAGCCGACACGTGTTTCCTCCAGCCAATGATGATTTTACACGTGGAAAATCCCCATTGGTCGGGGCTGTTAACGGGTTGTCGGATCCAAAACCATACCCGATAGCTTAACGGCGTTCCGTTACGGTGGATGCCACGTGTCAGTCACCCTTGACGAAAGCACTTCTGTGACGCGCGATTTATTGCCATGGAAGTGGACACTTCCGTGATGATATTTTGGTAATGTCATGGAACACTTCTACGACAGCACAGGTATGACTATCTTGATTCTGTCATAAACTTGTCATGGATGTACATGCATGACGTGACCTACTGTGACAAACACGTATCATCACGGAAGTGTATTTTTTTGTAGTGTCTATTGGAGAAGAGTGGGACTAGAAAGAGGGAATACCCATGTCAGGCCATGTGTTGGCGATATAACTACTGGGTATAACCCACACAGGAGGGGCCGGGTTATACCGCTGGTGGTTGGTTATGACAAAGCCCATGAAGATGTTCAAGATGGCGGTTCACAAAGCAGGCTTACTGAAGGCCCAGAACCCAAAGGCGACTTAAGGCCCAACAGGTGTAAACCGCCAAATATGTATGATTTGTATTATAAAGCATGTATAGTTAGTCACCGAGCCGGACACATTGTGTATGAGCCGGCCAGGACTCCGTGAGCCACCGGGCGTCAACCTGTGCATATAAAGGGACGACCCGGCGGCGGATCAGGACAAGAGAAAAGACATTGAAATCTAGGTCAAGCGTATTCGCTCCCTGGTAGTCGAGACATAAGCAATACCACCTCAGAATGGATTAGGCCTTTACCTTCACCGCAAGGGGCTGAACCAGTATAAACTCCTCGTGTCCTTTGTCCCGTTTAACCTCTTTAAGCTAACCTAGTTTCGATGGTCCACGATTAAGTCCTTCTGCTAGGACATCTGCCGTGAGAATTCCACGACACTTGGCGCCCACCGTGGGGCCAGCGCACGGTGGTTTCTAGTTCTTACAGGGCAGCTTTGAAGGGATGAAGGGATATGCTCTGGGCTGGATGACCAAGAGTCATCGCGGCAAGCTCTACATCGACGATACAGGCTGGGGCCCCGTGGCCGGCTCAATCGAGTACGGGTACCGGGTCCCCTTCGGCAGAATCCACGTCTTCATCGGCAAGATCGGCGAACCGGGCCCTGAGCCGGACATCTGCACCGACATCATCGAGACGGCTTAGCGTGCACGACCCGCCCGGGTTCAACCCGCCGTGAAGCGTGCCATTGTTGGTTTTATCCATGGGGTGGAATTTGAGGACAAATCTATGTCTGGTGGTGAGACGGTCATCTACTCTAATGGTGAGTCTTCCACAGGCAAAACTGAGTCGTTGTATCAACTGCAAGACGGCCGGCTTGGGGGCTATTCCGATGGCGACAGTATTCCGGACCCCTACGAGCCGCCGAATAGGGTCGCGATTTTCATGGCCGGTACACAGCCAGGGCAGGATTCTACGACTGCAGCAGCAATGATCTCCGGGTCAGCAACGGCAATGGCTGCTGGGGTAGGAGGCCCTGTGCGCCCGCCGGCTTAGGTCTTGTCCGGCTTGTTGGACACTCTGACAACATTGTTAACGGTAGAGGTTAACCCGGCAAATCAAACTCAGCATAACACGGAAGTTGCAAAATTGCATGACGAGATAGCACAGGGCGAGGAGGAGCTGAACGCAAAGAACGCCAGGATGGCCACGGAGTGGGCTGTCCTGGATGCTCAGGCGCAATGAATTCAGGCAGAGCCTTTCCGGCTCATGATGGATTAGAATGCCTCAAACGAGGTCATGACAAGGAGGCACTAGAGTCGTTTACCCCTGGTTTATGATGCAAGGAACCTCTTCAACACGCCTGGAGCGGGGACCAGTAACCCACCGGAGATAAACCGGGTTGAGGCGCCTGGGGCTGGAGCGCCGGTTCAGCCGCGCACGACGGAGCCACCCTGTTTGAATACTACTCCGCCTCAGCATGTACCGACGCCGCCGGTCATTATTCTAACCCTTTGGATGATATGATCATTTTGGCGACGCGGCTGGCAGCTCTACCGGTTGAAGGCGAATCGCCGGCAGCAATGGAAATACGACGAGCCGAAGAACTGCTCCAGACGGTTGTGGCCCAACAGGCGGCTTATTCGTACAGTCAGGATCGTATCCACTCAACACCACATCCAAGTAGGAGTTATAGCAAGCATATTGATGAGTCGGCCGTGTCGAGCAGTGGACGATACCGCAATCAGCCTCATAGACCTGACCCGTCGCGTGCTAGTAATGATGTCTAGGCTTTGGTGGACCAGGGCAGAGCACGTCGGGAGGCTGAGCTGGTGGCTCAGCAAGCGGCTCATCAACATCCTCCGATTTATCCGACAACTTGGGTGGAGACAGGTGTGACCTTCAGAACCCTGGGTGTGCCATGTTTAGTGCCGGCTCTACGTAACGTGCGTTTGCCCAAGGATTTCAAGGGCCCTCGCAAGGTGCCAAACTACACAGCAGATCAGCCCCCTGAAGCTTGGGTTGAAAGTTATGAGATGGCAATGGAGCTGTTGGATGTTGGCGATGCTGCATGTGCTAAGTATTTCACTATGATTTTGGATGGAATGGTTCGTACTTGGTTGAAAGGGTTGCCAGCCAATTCCATTGGATCATGGGCCGAGTTAAAAGCCCGGTTTATCTAGAATTTTAAAGACACGTCCAAGCAACCTATGTCAATTGTGGATTTGTACTCCTGCGTCCAAGAAGAGGGCGAGTCAACAACCCATTAGGTACACCGGGTCTCAGCCATCCTGCATTCATCGGATCATATCAACGTCGTCTCAGCAGTTCTAATGTTGGAGAAAAACTGCCGTTTTATGCCTCTTAAGCAAAAGCTGGGGTGGCTCAAACATCACTGCAGTGACATGGGGGAGATCATGGCGGCTCTGGTCAAGTATGCTGACTCTGATAGTACCAAGGACCCCGAGTCTGATGAGGAAAGGCCGGGTAAGGGAAAGAAGAGTAGCAACACCAAAGCGCAGCAGCATAACCCGGCGAATCAGGGGGGGCACTGGTAAGCGAAAGGCTGATAGTAGTTTGGACTTTGTGGCTAACACCAACACGCAGAATAATGGTCAGCGTCATAAGGGGAAGCCAAATCCTCGGTTTGGAGGGCAAAATTTTAACCTTGAGGAGATGATGAATCAGCCCTGTCCAAAGCATGGTACACGGGAAAAGTCGGCTGCTCACCTCTGGAAAGATTGCTTCATCATGAGGGAGTACAGAAATTCAAATTTTTTCAGAACAATCATGGGCCGGATGGCGGCTCAGGACCCGGCTCTCACGGTCCGGGTTACGGTGGTGGCGGTTCAAGCTCCACTTTCCAAGGCCAAGGCAATCAAGGTGGTTATAATCAACAGTCTGGTCAGGGGGCTCAGCAGCAGCAGCAGTCTGGTTATCAGAGTAACCCGAAGCAGTTGAATAGCGGGCAGTACCATCTCTCCACCACGAGTTTATGTAAGCGGTATCAGAAGCTCCATAAAAGGGAAGTGAACGCCTTTGAGCTGGCGGTTCCCCGTTACTTGCGCTGGTCTGAGCAGCCCATTGTGTGCAGTCGTGAGGATCACCCACCCCGGGTTGATAATCCGGGTCACCTGGCACTGGTGGTGGCACCTCAGGTTGGGGGTACAAATTCACTAAGGTACTCATGGATGGAGGCAGCAGCATCAATATTCTGTACTATGATACTTTCCATCGCATGGGATTGACTGACAAAAATCATAAACTGTCCAATACTGTTTTCCATGGAGTGGTGCCTGGTAAGTCAGTGTATCCTGTAGGCAAGATCGCTCTGGAAGTAGCCTTTGGGGATGAACATGATTCCAGGGCAGAAACCTTGAGCTTTGAAGTTGTCAAGATACAGAGCCCGTATCATGCTCTGTTTGGACGGCCGACTTATGCTAAGTTCATGGCAAGACTGTGTTATGTTTATCTGCAGCTCAAGATGATGGGGCACAAGGGTACCATCATGGTACATGTAAGTCGCAAGGTAGCTTTGGAGTGTGAAGAAGGCGATGTTGCTTACGCAGAATCTGTCTGTGCAACAGAGGAATTGAAATTTTACAAGGATAATGTTGACCCGGCGGATATGACATCCTTGAAGAAGCCAACCACAGAGCATGACCCCTTGTTGAAGTTTAAGTCGGCAGATGACACTAAACTAGTTGACTTCGTTCCTGGTGACTCATCAAAGCAGTTAAACATCAGTTCTAATCTGGATCCAAAATAGGAAAGCGTGCTCATCGAGTTCATCCGTGAGAACTGGGACATCTTTGTTGGGGAACGTAGTAATTTCAAAAAAATTCCTACGCACACGCAAGATCATGGTGATGCATAGCGACGAGAGGGGAGAGTGTTGTCCACGTACCCTCGTAGACCGACAGCGGAAGCGTTATCACAACGTGGTTGATGTAGTCGTACGTCTTCACGATCCGACCGATCAAGTACCGAATGCACGGCACCTCCGAGTTATACACACGTTCAGCTCGATGACGTCCCTCGAACTCCGATCCAGCCGACTGTTGAGGGAGAGTTTCGTCAGCACGACGGCGTGGTGACGATGATGATGTTCCACCGACGCAGGGCTTCGCCTAAGCTCCGCAACGGTATTATCGAGGTGTAATATGGTGTAGGGGGGCACCGCACACGGCTAAAATATTGTATATCAAGTGTGTTTAGAGGTGCCCCCCTGCCCCCGTATATAAAGGAGCAAGGGGGAGGCCGGCTGCCCTAGGCGCGCCAAGGAGAGGGGGGAGTCCTCCTCCTAGTAGGAGTAGGACTCCCCTTTCTTAGTCCAACTAGGAAAAGAGGGGGGAGGAAAGAGAGGGAGAGGGAGAGCGAAAGGGGGCTGCGCCCCCCTCTCCTAGTCCAACTAGGATTCCTCCTGGGAGGGGGCGCACCACCTCCTGGCTGCTGCCCTCTCACTCCCTTCAAGGCCCACTAAGGCCCAATACTTCCCCGGGGGGTTCCGGTAACCCTCCGGCACTCCGGTTTAATCCGAAACTTCACCGGAACACTTCCGGTTTCCGAATATAGTCGTCCAATATATCAATCTTTATGTCTCGACCATTTCGAGACTCCTCGGCATGTCCGTGATCACATCCGGGACTCCGAACAACCTTCGGTACATCAAAACATATAAACTCATAATATAACTGTCATCGTAACGTTAAGCGTGCGGACCCTACGGGTTCGAGAACTATGTAGACATGACCGAGATACCTCTCCGGTCAATAACTAATAGCGGGACCTGGATGCCCGTATTGGCTCCCACATATTCTACGAAGATCTTTATCGGTCAGACCGCATCACAACATACGTTGTTCCCTTTGTCATTGTTATGTTACTTGCCCGAGATTTGATTGTCGGTATCTCGATACCTAGTGCAATCTCGTTACCGGCAAGTCTCTTTACTCGTTCCGTAATACATCATCCCGCAACTAACTCATTAGTCACAATGCTTGCAAGGCTTATAGTGATGTGCATTACCGAGTGGGCCCAGAGATACCTCTCCGACAATCGGAGTGACAAATCCTAATCTCGAAATACGCCAACCCAACAAGTACCTTTGGAGACACCTGTAGAGCACCTTTATAATCACCCATTTACGTTGTGACATTTGGTAGCACACAAAGTGTTCCTCCGGTAAACGGGAGTTGCATAATCTCATAGTCATAGGAACATGTATAAGTCATGAAGAAAGCAATAGCAACATACTAAACGATCGGGTGCTAAGCTAACGGAATGGGTCAAGTCAATCACGTCATTCTCCTAATGAGGTGATCCCATTAATCAAATGACAACTCATGTCTATGGCTAGGAAACATAACCATCTTTGATTAACGAGCTAGTCAAGTAGAGGCATACTAGTGACACTCTGTTTGTCTATGTATTCACACATGTATTATGTTTCCGGTTAATACAATTCTAGCATGAATAATAAACATTTATCATGATATAAGGAAATATAATACTTTATTATTGCCTCTAGGGCATATTTCCTTCAGTCTCCCACTTGCACTAGAGTCAATAATCTAGTTCACATCGCCATGTGATTTAACATCAATAATTCACATCACCATGTGATTAACACCCATAGTTCACATCTCTATGTGACCAACACTCAAAGGGTTTACTAGAGTCAATAATCTAGTTCACATCGCTATGTGATTAACACCCAAAGAGTAATAAGGTGTGATCATGTTTTGATTGTGAGATAATTTTAGTCAACGGGTCTGTCACATTTAGATCCGTAAGTATTTTGCAAATTTCTATGTCTACAATGCTCTGCACGGAGCTACTCTAGCTAATTGCTCCCACTTTCAATATGTATCTAGACCGAGACTTAGAGTCATCTACATTTAGTGTCAAAACTTGCATCGACGTAACCCTTTACGACGAACCTTTTGTCACTTCCATAATCGAGAAACATATCCTTATTCCACCAAGGATAATTTTGACCGCTGTCCAGTGATCTACTCCTAGATCACTATTGTACTCCCTTGCCAAAATTAGTGTAGGGTATACAATAGATCTGGTACACAGCATGGCATACTTTATAGAACCTATGGCCAAGGCATAGGGAATGACTTTCATTCTCTTTCTATCTTTTGCCGTGGTCGGGCTTTGAGTCTTTACTCAATTTCACACCTTGTAACACAGGCAAGAACTCTTTCTTTGACTGTTCTATTTTGAACTACTTCAAAATCTTGTTAAGGTATGTACTCATTGAAAAACTTATCAAGCGTCATCATCTATCGCTATAGATCTTGATGCTCAATATGTAAGCAGCTTCACCGAGGTCTTTCTTTGAAAAACTCCTTTCAAACATTCTTTATGCTTTGCAGAATAATTCTACATTATTTCCGATCAACAATATGTCATTCACATATACTTATCAGAAATGTTGTAGTGCTCCCACTCACTTTCTTGTAAATACAGGCTTCACCGCAAGTCTGTATAAAACTATATCCTTTGATCAACTTATCAAAGTGTATATTCCAACTCCGAGATGCTTGCACCAGTCCATAGATGGATCGCTAGAGCTTGCATATTTTGTTAGCACTTTTAGGATTGACAAAACCTCCTGGTTGCATCATATACAACTCTTCTTTAATAAATCCATTAAGGAATGCAGTTTTGTTTATCCATTTGCCATATTTCATAAAATGCGGCAATTGCTAACATGATTCAGACAGACTTTAAGCATAGATACAAGTGAGAAACTCTCTCATCGTATTCAACACCTTGAACTTGTCGAAAACCTTTTGCGACAATTCTAGCTTTGTAGATAGTAACACTACTATCAGCGTCTGTCTTCCTCTTGAAGATCCATTAATCTCAATGGCTCGCCGAACATCGGGCAAGTCAACCAAAGTCCATACTTTGTTCTCATACATGGATCTCATCTCAGATTTCATGGCTTCAAGCCATTTTGCGGAATCTGGGCTCACCATCGCTTCTTCATAGTTCGTAGGTTCGTCATGGTCTAGTAACATAACCTCCAGAACAAGATTACCGTACCACTCTGGTGCGGATCTTACTCTAGTTTACCTACGAGGTTTGGTAGTAACTTGATCTGAAGTTACATGATCATCATTAACTCCCTCACTAATTGGTGTAGGAGTCACAGGAACAGATTTCTGTGATGAACTACTTTCCAATAAGGGAGAAGGTACACTTACCTCATCAAGTTCTACTTTTCTCCCACTCACTTCTTTCGAGAGAAACTCCTTCTCTAGAAAGGATCCATACTAAGCAACGAATGTCTTGCCTTCGGATCTGTGATAGAAGGTGTGCCCAACTGTCTCCTTTGGGTATCCTATGAAGACACATTTCTCCGATTTGGGTTTGAGCTTATCAGGATGAAACTTTTTCACATAAGCATCGCAACCCCAAACTCTAAGAAACGACAACTTTGGTTTCTTGCCAAACCTCAGTTCATAAGGCGTCGTCTCAACGGATTTTGATGGTGCCCTACTTAACGTGAATATAGCTGTCTCTAATGCATAACCCCAAAACGATAGTGGTAAATTGGTAAGAGACATCATATATTGCACTATATCCAATAAAGTACGGTTATGACGTTCGGACACACCATTATGCTGTGGTGTTCCAGGTGGCACGAATTTGTGAAACTATTCCACATTGTTTTAATTGAAGACCAAACTCGTAACTCAAATATTTGTCTCCGCGATCAGATCGTAGAAACTTTATTTTCTTGTTACGATGATTTTCCGCTTCACTCTGAATGAACTTTTCAAATGTTTCAGACTTCTGTTTCCTTAAGTAGATATACCCATATCTGCTCAAATCATCTGTGAAGGTCAGAAAATAATGATACCTGCTACGAGCCTCAATTTTCATCGGACCACATACATCTGTATGTATGATTTCCAACAAATCTGTTGCTCTCTTCATAGTTCCGGAGAACGGTGTTTTAGTCATCTTGCCCATGAGGCACGGTTCACAAGCATCAAGTGATTCCAAAATCCCATCAGTATGGAGTTTCTTCATGCGCTTTACACCAATATGACCTAAACGGCAGTGCCACAAATAAGTTGCACTATCATTATTAACTTTGCACCTTTTGGCTTCATTATTATGAATATGTGTATTACTACGATCGAGATCAGACAAACTATTTTATTGGGTGTATGACCATAGAAGGTTTTATTCATGTAAAAAGAATAACAATTATTCTCTAATTTAAATGAATAACCGTATTGCAACAAACATGATCAAATCATATTCATGCTCAACGCAAACACCAAATAACACTTATTTAGTTTCAACACTAATCCCGAAAGTATAGGGAGTGTGCGATGATGATCATATCAATCTTGGAACTACTTCCAACACACATCGTCACCTCGCCTTTTACTAGTCTCTGTTTATTCTGCAACTCTTGTTTCGAGTTACTACTCTTAGCAACTGAACCAGTATCAAATACCGAGGGGTTGCTATAAACACTAGTAAGTACACATCAATAGCATGTATATCCAATATACCTTTGTTCACTTTGCCATCCTTCTTATCCACCAAATAGTTGGGGTAGTTCCGCTTCCAGTGACCAGTCCCTTTGCAGTAGAAGCACTTAGACTCAGGCTTAGGTACAGACTTGGGCTTCTTCACTTGAGTAGCAACTTGCTTGCCATTCTTTTGAAGTTCCCCTTCTTCCCTTTGCCCTTTTCTTGAAACTAGTGGTCTCGTCAACCATCAACACTTGATGTTTTTCTTGATCTCTACCTTCATCGATTTCAGCATCACGAAGAGCTCGGGAATTACTTTCGTCATCCCTTGCATACTATAGTTCATCATGAAGTTCTACTAACTTGGTGATGGTGACTAGAGAATTCTGTCAATCACAATTTTATCTGGAAGATTAACTCCCACTTGATTCAAGCGATTGTAGTAACCAGACAATCTGAGCACATGCTCACTAGTTGAGCGATTCTCCTCCATCTTTTAGCTATAGAACTTGTTGGAGACTTCATATCTCTCAACTCGGGTATTTGCTTGAAATATTAACTTCAACTCCTGGAACATCTTATATGTTCCATGACGTTCAAAACGTCTTTGAAGTCCCGATTCTAAGCTGTTAAGCATGGTGCACTAAACTATCAAGTAGTCATCATATTGAGCTAGCCAAACGTTCATAACGTCTGCATCTGCTCCTGCAATAGGTCTGTCACCTAGCGGCGCATCAAGGACATAATTTTTCTGTGCAGCAATGAGGATAATCCTCAGATCACGGATCCAATCCGCATCTTTGCTACTAACATCTTTCAACATAATTTTTCTCTAGGAACATATCAAAAATAAACAGGGAAGCAACAACGCGAGCTATTGATCTACAACATAATTTGCAAAATACTATCAGGACTAAGTTCATGATAAATTTAAGTTCAATTAATCATATTACTTAATAACTCCCACTTAGATAGACATCCCTCTCATCATCTAAGTGATTACGTGATCCAAATCAACTAAACCATGTCCGATCATCACGTGAGATGGAGTAGTTTCAATGGTGAACATCACTATGTTGATCATATCTACTATATGATTCACGCTCGACCTTTCGATCTCCGTGTTCCAAGGCCATATCTGCATATGCTAGGCTCGTCAAGTTTAACCTGAGTATTTCGCGTGTGCAACTGTTTTGCACCCGTTGTATTTGAACGTAGAGCCTATCACACCCGATCATCACGTGGTGTCTCAGCACGAAGAACTTTCGCAACGGTGCATACTCAGGGAGAACACTTTTATCTTGAAATTTTAGTGAGAGATCATCTTATAATGCTACCGTCAATCAAAGCAAGATAAGATGCATAAAGGATTAACATCACATGCAATCAATATAAGTGATATGATATGGCCATCATCATCTTGTGCTTGTGATCTCCATCTTCGAAGCACCGTGTTCGTGATCTCCATCTCCGAAGTACCGTGTTCGTGATCTCCATCTCTGAAGCACCGTGTTCGTGATCTCCATCTTCGAAGTACCGTGTTCGTGATCTCCATCTCCGAAGCACCGTGTTCGTGATCTCCATCTCCGAAGCACCGTCATGATCACCATCATTACCGGCGCGACACCTTGATCTCCATCGTAGTATCGTTGTCGTCTCGCCAACTAATTGCTTTTACGACTATCGCTACCGCTTAGTGATAAAGTAAAACTATTACATGGTGATTGCATCTCATACAATAAAGCGACAACCATATGGCTCCTGCCAGTTGCCGATAACTCGGTTACAAAACATGATCATCTCATACAACAAATTATATCACATCATGTCTTGACCATATCACATCACAACATGCCCTGCAAAAACAAGTTAGACGTCCTCTACTTTGTTGTTGCAAGTTTTACGTGGCTGCTACGGGCTTAGCAAGAACCATTCTTACCTACGCATCAAAACCACAATGATAGTTTGTCAAGTTGGTGTTGTTTTAACCTTCGCAAGGACCGGGCGTAGCCACACTTGGTTCAACTAATGTGAGAGAGACAGACACCCGCCGGTCACCTTTAAGCAACGAGTGCTTGCAACGGTGAAACCAGTCTCGCGTAAGCGTACGCGTATTGTCGGTCCGGGCCGCTTCATCTCACAATACCGCTGAACCAAAGTATGACATGCTGGTAAGCAGTATGACTTATATCGCCCACAACTCACTTGTGTTCTACTCGTGCATAGCATCAACGCATAAAACCAGGCTCGGATGCCACTGTTGGGGAACGTAGTAATTTCAAAAAAATTCCTACGCACACGCAAGATCATGGTGATGCATAGCAACGAGAGGGGAGAGTGTTGTCCACGTACCCTCGTAGACCGACAGCGGAAGCGTTATCACAACGCGGTTGATGTAGTCATACGTCTTCACGATCCGACCGATCAAGTACCGAACGCATGGCACCTCCGAGTTCTACACACGTTCAGCTCGATGACGTCCCTCGAACTCCGATCCAGCCGAGTGTTGAGGGAGAGTTTCGTCAGCACGACGGCGTGGTGACGATGATGATGTTCCACCGACGCAGGGCTTCGCCTAAGCACCGCAACGGTATTATCGAGGTGTAATATGGTGTAGGGGGGCACCGCACACGGCTAAAATATCGTATATCAAGTGTGTTTAGAGGTGCCCCCTTGCCCCCGTATATAAAGGAGCAAGGGGGAGGCCGGCTGCCCTAGGCGCGCCAAGGAGAGGGGGGAGTCCTCCTCCTAGTAGGAGTAGGACTCCCCTTTCCTAGTCCAACTAGGAAAAGAGGGGGGAGGAAAGAGAGGGAGAGGGAAAGGGGGCTGCGCCCCCCTCTCCTAGTCCAACTAGGATTCCTCCTGGGAGGGGGCGCACCACCTCCTGGCTGATGCCCTCTCGCTCCCCTCAAGGCCCACTAAGGCCCAATACTTCCCCGGGGGGTTCCGGTAACCCTCCGGCACTCCGGTTTAATCCGAAACTTCTCCGGAACACTTCCGGTGTCCGAATATAGTTGTCCAATATATCAATCTTTATGTCTCGACCATTTCAAGACTCCTCGTCATGTCCGTGATCACATCCGGGACTCCGAACAACCTTCGGTACATCAAAACATATAAACTCATAATATAACTGTCATCATAACGTTAAGCGTGTGGACCCTACGGGTTCGAGAACTATGTAGACATGACCGAGACACCTCTCCAGTCAATAACCAATAGCGGGACCTGGATGCCCATATTGGCTCCCACATATTCTACGAAGATCTTTATCGGTTAGACCGCATAACAACATACGTTGTTCGCTTTGTCATCGGTATGTTACTTGCCCCAGATTCGATCGTCGGTATCTCGATACCTAGTTCAATCTTGTTACCGGCAAGTCTCTTTACTCGTTCCGTAATACATCATCCTGCAACTAACTCATTAGTCACAATGCTTGCAAGGCTTATAGTGATGTGCATTACCGAGTGGGCCCAGAGATACCTCTCCGACAATCGGAGTGACAAATCCTAATCTCGAAATACGCCAACCCAACAAGTACCTTTGGAGACACCTGTAGAGCACCTTTATAATCACCCATTTACATTGTGACGTTTGGTAGCACACAAAATGTTCCTCCGGTAAATGGGAGTTGCATAATCTCATAGTCATAGGAACATGTATAAGTCATGAAGAAAGCAATAGCAACATACTAAACGATCGGGTGCTAAGCTAACGGAATGGGTCAAGTCAATCACGTCATTCTCCTAATGAGGTGATCCCGTTAATCAAATGACAACTCATGTCTATGGCTAGGAAACATAACCATCTTTGATTAACGAGCTAGTCAAGTAGAGGCATACTAGTGACACTCTGTTTGTCTATGTATTCACACATGTATTATGTTTCCGGTTAATACAATTCTAGCATGAATAATAAACATTTATCATGATATAAGGAAATATATAATACTTTATTATTGCCTCTAGGGCGTATTTCCTTCAATCTTTGCATGGAAGCCTTCAGACATGCCAGGTGTACCGAGGGAACTCGCTGAGCACACTCTCAATATTGATCCATAGTTTAAACTGGTCAAGCAATTCCTTCGCCGATTCAATGAAGAGAGGCGTAAGGCTATTGGTGAGGAGGTAGCCAGGCTCTTGGCGGCTGGGTTCATTGTTGAAGTGTTTCATTCTGAGTGGTTGGCTAACCGGGTGTTGGTACTTAAGAAAAACGGGACCTGGCGCATGTGTGTGGATTATACGGACTTAAGTAAGGCTTGTCCAGCTGATCCCTTTGCTCTCCCTCATATTGATCAGATTGTTGATGCTATGGCGGGTTGTGAGCGTTTGAGTTTTTTGGATGCTTATTCTGGTTATCATCAGATCAAGATGGAAGTTAAGCACCAGGAGAAGACAGCCTTCATCACTCCCTTTGGAGCCTTCTGTTACGTGTCTATGCCTTTCGGGCTTAAGAGTGCCCGGGCGACTCACCAGCGGTGTGTGCAGAATTGTCTTCATGATCAGATTGGGTGCAATGTTCATGCCTACGTGGATGATATTGTGGTGAAATCTAGGAAGAAGGAAACCTTGATAGATGATTTCAAAGAGACCTTTGATAATCTCCGGGTCTACTCGGCCAACTGTGTCTTTGGTGTGCCAGCAGGCAAGCTCTTGGGTTTTCAAGTTTCGGAACAAGGTATTGAAGCTAACTCGGAGAAGATAAAGGCTATCACCTCTCTGGCTAAACCGGCGTGTATCAATGATGTTTAGCATTTGGCGGGTCGTATTGCGGCCTTAAGCTAGTTCATAAGCCGATTGGGTGAGAAGGCCATTCCTCTTTACCAGATGATGAAGAAGACAGATCACTTTGTTTGGAGTGATGCTGCTAATTGTAACGCCCACGATGCGGCTATATCTCCCACGTGTCGAGGCACGACTTAGAGGCCTAACCGCATTGTGGTTTGTCGCAAGAAGGGTCATCTTCACACAATCCCATGTAATGAATAAGAATGGGATAAAGAGTTGGCTTACAATCGCCACTTCACACAATACATAAATAAATTCATACATCAATCAGAGTACACACATAGGTCCGACTACGGAACGAAAAGAAAAGAAGACAACCCCATATGCTAGATCCCTAATCGTCCCAACTGGGCACCACTACTGATCAACATGAAAAGAAACAACACAACGAACAAGATCTTCATCGAGCTCCCAGTTGAGCTCAGTTGCATCACCTGCACTGGTATCCTCGACACCTAGAACTGTTTTGGAAGTATCTGGTGAGTCACGAGGACTCAGCAATCTCACACCCGCGAGATCAAGACTATTTAAGCTTATAGGAAGGGATGGGGTAGTGAGGTGCAGCTGCAGCAAGCACTAGCATATATGGTGGCTAACATACGCAAATGAGAGCGAGAAGAGAAGCAACGGAACGGTCGTGAACTAGCAATGATCAAGAAGTGATCCTGAACTCCTACTTATGTCAAACATAACACAAGAACCGTGTTCACTTCCCGAACTCCGCCGAGAAGAGACCATCACGGCTACACACACGGTTGATGCGTTTTAATTAAGGTCAAGTGTCAAGTTCTCTACAACCGGATATTAACAAATTCCCATCTGCTTCATAACCGCGGGCATGGCTCTTGAAAATTTAAACCCTGCAGGGGTGTCCCAACTTAGCCCATTATAAGCTCTCATGGTCAACGAAGGATAAACCTTCTCCCGGGAAGACCCGATCAGTCTCGGAATCCCGGTTTACAAGACATTTCGACAATGTAAAACAACACCAGCAAAGCCGCCCGGATGTGCCGACAAATCCCGATAGGAGCTGCACATATCTCGTTCTCAGGGCACACCGGATGAGCAAAACGTCGGGTTGGCATAGACCCTGGTTGCCCAGGGGGCGCCGGACATCGCTCGGTTCGGACCAGCACTCGAAGGAGAACTGGCCCGGGGGGTAAATAAAGATGACCCTTGAGTCTGCAGAACCCAAGGGAAAAAGGCTTAGGTAGGCGAATGGTAAAACCAAGGTTGGGCCTTGCTGGAGGAGTTTTATTCAAGGCGAACTATCAAGGGGGTCCCATAAATCACCCAACCGCGTAAGGAACGCAAAATCAAGGAACGTAACACCGGTATGACGGAAACACGGCGGCAAGAGTGGAACAAAACACCAGGCATAAGGCCGAGCCTTCCACCCTTTACCAAGTATATAGATGCATTAATTAAATAAGAGATATTGTGATATCCCAACATATCCATGTTCCAACATGGAACAAACTTAATCTTCACCTGCAACTAGCAACGCTATAAGAGGGGCTGAGCAAAAGCGGTAACATAGCCAAACAACGGTTTGCTAGGAAGGGTGACAAAGGTTAGAGGTTCATGGCAATTTGGGAGGCTTGATAAGCAAGTGGTAGGTAAAGATAGAAGTGATTTCGAGGGTATGGTCATCTTGCCTGAGATCCCACAAGTAAGAAGAACGAGTCCACGAAGTAGACTACCGGACATAGTCGAACGAATCCTCACAACTCCGGAACGAAACCGAAGCTAACGAGAGAAGCAACCCGGAAAGAAACAAACAACATAGTAAACAACCACCACATAAACATGGCATGATGCACAATCAAGTATGATGCATGTCCGGTTTAATGAGGCATGGCATGGCAAAGTGCACATACGAAACTACAAGTTAAGTGGAGCTCAATATGCAACGAGTTGCATATTGACGAAACGCCACATTCGAGTTATTTAGTTCGCTCTTGTTTAAGTACACAACAATATTAAATGTTGTTAACCATGGCAAGGGTGAAGCATAATTAAACAACCTATCTAGGCAAGTTTAAATGAGGCCGGAAATAACAAACGACAATAGCGGAAAATCCCCATATGTCATTTAGCAATTTTAATGCAAACATCAATTTTAGACATTTTAAATGTTGTTATCATGATGTGGATGACATATGCAAGGTATATGCAATTTTATGAAAGTGTTGGAATAAAATGATACGAGGCATTTGTTACCGTGGTGGAAGAAAGGGGTGCCACGGCAACGAATCCGAAAATGATGCCACGGCAACATAACGGTGATCCGACAACTCGTCGAGATGTCGGTGCAAAAGAAAATGTGGATGAACGGAACATGCAAACGATGGTGGGGTGATCCCGGTTACCGGGTTCCCACATGACGATGGCAAGGAAACGAGGAACGTGCAAGGACCAATTCGGACATGGTGCAAACACGGGCATCTCATACAACACATCACAAGCGCTCGTCCACGGGTCATCGTCTCGGGGTTATACCTTCGAAGCATGCATTTTAGGAGCGGTTCAAAATCGTCGAGGGAAGTAGTGGTTCACGAGCCGTAGTGGAAGTAGTCGTTCTCGCGACGGTAATGGAAGTAGCGGTACACGCGGAGGTAGTCGAACTTGACGGTTCCGTTACACGGGTCTTCGGCGACGGTAGTGGAAGTAGTGGCACACGTTCGTTTTCTGAGAGGTACTTGATGGGTCCGAGGTCTCCGGCGTAGTGGTACACATCTCGGAAGCGGTTCACGACGATGGTAGTCGAACTTGGTGATCCGAAGGGGTACTCGGCGAATGACAACCATAGTGGTACTTGGGGAAAAATCTCGGAGACGAATGTAGAGGTATTCGACGTGTCACCATGTAGTCGTACACTTGTCGGAGAGGATCTTGGCGCAACCAAAACGAAGCAACACAAAACATCACAAGGGCCTCGGGATGCCAGCAGCAAGGAGGCGATGGTGGTGGACAGTGGTAGGGGATGGTCACCGGGCTTGTGGCGACAACGACGACGAACAGATTCTTTGGATTTTTCTGATAATTTTTCATATATGAATCATTTCATTTGGAGTTATAGATTAATTTCTATGGGTTTTTGAAGTTTTAAACATTTTCTGGAATTTTCAGATTTATTACTAAATAAGAAAATCCCAGCAAATATATTTATGACGTCAGAAGTGTGTCATAGCGACGTCAGCAGTTAACCACGGTCAAACCTGACGGTGGGACCCGCATGTCATTGAGACAGTGTTGAACTCTGGTTAACCCCGCGTTGACTCTGGCTTTGACCCGCTGCGGGGCCCACTGTCAGTGACTCTAGGGGGTTAGTTAGCGCTAATGACGGTGCCACGTCACCAACCACCGGAGTTGGACGCCGGCGACCAAACCTGACGGCGGAGGATCGCCGGAGTTGCTCGGGACGGCGCTACAGGCGGTGATTTGCGGTGCGGTTTGGAGCTACGGCGAGCTGGCGTTCGCGTGCATCTGCTAGGGCAGACGGGAGGGGCTGGGACGGACCGAGCTCGCCGGAAGCGAGCTCGCGGCGGCGGCCGGAGCTCGGGCACCGACGGGTTAGGCGCCACAGCGCGTTTCGAGGCGAACTGGTGGGGTCTGCGGCTTCCTGAGGAAGCGCTGAGCACGCCTACGTGCTCTGGTGCGGCGTGCGGGTGTTGCAACCGCGGCGGCGACATGGCCGGCGGCGGGGAGCGGTCGGCTCTGGTGGTTGATGCGGCTAGGGGGCGAATCACGCAATGAGGCAAGGGGGAAACGGTGCAACGGCTCACTGCGGTTCTTCTGGTGCTGCTGGCGAGGCAGGGGAGGCACGGGGTCCGGCGAAACGATGGTGGGGATCACCGGCGCCCGAGGTCGAGATCGGCGGCGTTGGAGATGCAGCAAGGCTTCTGGCGCCGCGTGACTCGATGGAGAGGACGACGACGTCGTGGCGGAGCTCGTGGTTACGTCGGAGAGGCGCGGGGAAGGCTGTGGGTGCGGCAACGGCGAGCGGTGGCGACGAGCTCTGCTCGGTTGTCGCGGGAGAGAGACAAGGGAGGGGATGAGCATGGAGGGAGGAGTGAGAGGGCCCGGGGTGGCGCGTGGCGTCGTCCAGAGGGGTCGGGGAGGCCAACCAAGCAGGAGGTGGCCAAGCGCATGGGCGCGCGCGGCGGCCACACGCCCTCGTGCCCACTGGCACGAGGAGGAAGACGACAGGCGGGAAGCTGGGCTGGGCCAGCCAGCTGGGCCGCCAGCTGGGCCGCCTGAAAGGCCAGGTAACTCCCTCTCTCTCTCTCTCTTTACTTTCTATTTTAGTTTCTGTTTTCCCATTTGTTTTAACTCTGTTTTGATTTAGTCTCTGCGCTAAATCATTTTATATGCTTCTGGTAAATTTTTGTAGGGACTATTTGGATTATTCCAGAGCCCCTCACATTTACCCAGAATTATTGGACATATATAAAATATATAACATGTATATATATCCAATGCAAATAATTATTGCATTAGCTTCAAATGCCCAAAACAAATATTTATGAGCTTCTAAAAATATTGGTTTGAATTTTAATTCTGGCCAATATTTCCATAGAGAAACATGAACATTTTCTTGGACCTATTTGAAGCAATATTTATCTTGGTCTTTTTCAGAAATGATTTCTGAGGCTTTCACATGTCCCCATTTCAAATTCATTGAAATTTAAACATGATGCACACATGACTAGCTAGCCTAGAGCAAAACAGAACTAGGGACGTGACAACTCACCCCCACTAAACAAAAATCTCGTCCCGAGATTCAAGCGTAGGGTAAGATGAAAGGGGAACGCAAACTAACATAATCTTCACGATCCAATTGTTCTTCTCGGAGATGTTGATTCATTGCATCCCTTGATCTCAACGTCTCGCTTCGAGAACTACATCCAACATAACAACGAATAGAGAGGGAGAATTTTTAGAAGAATCAATCTTCCTGAGGTTCGAGCAACTTAGGATCATCTTAATGATCACAAGATCAACTCACGGAATGGGACATAGTAATATCTATGGAGCTGAGAGGCAAAACATGCATCAGAAGGGACGGAAGAAACAATTTGACGAAGGTTTCAGGATAGCGAGGAAGAATTGCCATGATTCCATAATGGGGCACCTTGGAAAAGGTGACTCGTAGAATTCTTCCCTTAAGTGGCAAAAAGAATTACTTTTGATTCAGAGATCATTGAAACTCTTCATACCAGCGTAAGGCAATCACAACGATCGTGTGAACGAATTCTAAAGAATGGCATAATCGGACTAGAATGGTTGATGTGGACTACCTTGTTGATGACAACACCATGGATGATTTTGCTTATCATCGGAAATGAATGGGACTCATGGTAAGTCCACCTTTGAAGATGATCCTAAACAGTAATTACTGAGATGCAAGCTGGGAACAAAATGCAAATGATGGGAATGATTCTAGTAACTGGGGAGAAACCCAATAGTAGAGAGTGATTCCACTATTGGAATGGTTATAACATAACCGAGGAAATTGGGGCCAATCCCAGTTAGTGCCGATGATGACACCTAATGCTTGCGCGTGCTCTCAAGAACTTGAGCATTTCCATATTCATCAAGTTTTACCAATATCCGTGTCGAGGATCCTGGCAGCACAACATACTACCATGATGAACGGTGATGGAGGATGCAGGTGCAAAGGAGGACATCACTTTCTCAGATTTTTCCTTGGCAATGCCAAAGAAGCAAATCTGGATGATCGACCGAGAGACATCTAGCACTCCGCTTCTAATGTTCTCCTTGATGCACTAGCATATCCCATTCATAGATATGGTTTGATATCTAGAACATCAGGTAAAAGGTCGGACTTCGGAAATATAAAAATCCATAAGGAATAACTAGGGAGCAAATCCTACGAAATCCTTATGGGGGGGTGGCCAACTTTCTCAATCAAGATACTACAATAATAGGTCTTCCGGTTGGGTGTGTTGGCCACGACATCCACTTACCGGTAACAGAGAGACCATTAGTATAGTTCTTGGGAAACATTCAACCATCACATCTGCCTGAGATTCAGATCTGGTTGGTGTCGGGATATTCCAGACTCATCAAGTCTAGAAAGAAAAATGAAAGTTTGCAACACAATTCGACGAGATGACGTTGCGAGATTCTCGGGGCATGAGCTACGATAGCAAGCTCCAAAACATGAGCTGGTTCTGCTACAAACCTGTGAACACGCTATCCAAGACAAGCATGACCACGTGGTAGTCTTATAATAAAACACTACCGAGTTCAGGTGGGGGACCATCAACGAGGATAACAAAGTCCTAACATAAGTCATGATTCTTAAGAAGGAACTTCTTTTCCTTGAACAAATCAATCAGTGGCTTCGTGTGCCAGGGATACATTACAGAATGAAGATGATCAGTCTATCAAACCATAGAATACTTCGCACATGCATGACTAACTTGGGATGATTCCAGAGGAAGCAAAACAAGCTTTCTCGGATCCACGGCGGCAACTTACACCAAGTGCACGTGAATTAGAGAGAGTCACTTCTTTCATCCGAACACATGCTTCATGGACGGAACATGAAGATAATGCTTATAAAAGTTTCCAACACTAGCTTAATGCTCAACAAAATCATGGACAAGACGGGATTGTTGTCAATGGGCTCAGCAACAATCCATCCAGGCTTCCATATAGATGGAATTCCAAAATTAGGTAAACACGGGAATAGCATTGGTCAGGCCCAAAAGATATAATGGTGTATGCTCGAGGAATCAACCACGAGTAAGACAACATTATGAACATCGTTGGTTCTGATTTGATTTGACAATAGCCCATACTCAAATCAAAGTTTGGTTAAGAGGATAGGTCCATTAATTGATCACGAGGACCAATCGTTGAAGAAATCATCTTTCTACAACAAACACACACAAGAGATATCCTTTGGAAAGAACTAAGTCAGGCAAGCTTTTATCTTCCAACTCTCCAAGTTGTTGTTTAGCTTAACCAACTAGCTCAAGGTATCCAACACAGATTCTTGGAGAAAGAGTGGTTTATTGGAAAACCATTTGATCACGAGCTCAACATAGCGGTCAGGTGTCAACCTGGTAACACTTCCGAGAAGATATTCGAGAAATCACGAACCACCGATATGTTACTAAGCTCGAGAACAAACTTGCTTTTCAGGGCAAAACGATGTGAACAAAAAGAGCGAGGAATTGATACAATCCTAACTCGTTGACCAAAGAGTGCACCAGGAAAAATGGACTAGGTAACACGATCAATCTCAGGATGATGATTGAATAACCGGCACGGGAAGGATGAGAGTATTGTCATTAACTACCAAGCAACGAGTTGCTCAGAGTATTGATTTCACACATCACGGTTCACTTGTCGGTATTCCGGTTGTGACAACACGGAACCGAGGAATGAATAATGATGGCGAGAAGTATCACTTAATCAAGAATTCATAAGAGGTGGTGCAATTCTCATGACACTCTTAACATAAAGATGGTGACGCTCCAAGGTAGAGCAGAGCAAAAGCTGGATTGGCATTTTGGCCTGCGGAATACACTTGCTTTGACCCAATCCTAGATATGGACGAGGTTTTGGAGTTTGTTTCTCCTAGTCATTCTGAAATAGAACGGCTTGACAGGCCACAAGGATAGTACGCATCGATGAACACGATCGCACACATACCCTTGACTATCAATTGATAGATGAAGGTCGGAATACAGCTAAAGAGGGACAACCCAAAAGAACATATGATTTTCTGAGTTGCGGATGCATGGATTAGTATGTCGAACAAGTTCACCATATTTCTTCCGGATAATCCATGCAGAGGAGGAAGGACTGGCAGAGGCACAATATGAATGGAGTACTCCTCAAGAGCGCCCTGGTTGTGATCTTTTGGTTAAAAGAACTTCTGCCATAATGGTTCATGGTATTGGAAGAATGAGATACCACAGACCTCGAAGACTATCACAAGGGTTACTAATATCCTAAAGGAACTAGCAACACTATCAACATGAAGTAAGTAGGGTGAATCTCGAGTTCAGAAACCCGGGAATAGAATGCCTACTAACTAAGTGGCATCACGGGATGCTTTCGAGAGTAATGGCCAGAATCATCACACTGGGGATGCAAGCATTGCTATATTACTAGGCGACTCCCTAAAACACCTAGGGTCATAATAATAGCTCCAACATATATACCGAGGCAATAGAGTGCCTCAACGCACCGATAGTGTGCTTAATCTGGCCCAAAGGGACGCAAAAACAGAGGGAAAGGATTTTGCAAATGCATCAGATTGTTTAGAAGCCTGGGATGACTCGGATAGCATAACGGCTGTAAATGCTTAGAAAGGATTTGAGACATTCACAAGGATTTGCATAGTCACTTAACAACATCATATCAAGGTTCTGGGATGAACTGTCAACTCATGGAAGTAGTAGAAACTGAACTGAGGCTTGAAACCAACAATCCTACGAGTCTACGGATTAGTAACACGTGATCCTGATAGAAAGATGAGAAGCCTAGTTCTTAATCCCCGTAGAAGAGAAGAGGGTGACTCAGATCAGAAGGGCATAAGGTAAAGGAGTAAAAAGAGCCTTACGTTCCCTTCCACAATCAATTCCCTTATATAACTAAAGCATTTCTAGACTCACCTTCGACCAGTTTGGCTTCGTAAACCTACAGGCAGTCAGGCTCTGATACCAAAGCTGTCGGGACCCCGATTCCAAATCACATCGATCTAGCCGGTAACACCTCATATCACTTTGCGGCCTCACGCACGGTATTCCCACGGGTGTCGCCTTACCATGGCCCGGGACCGTTTGCGCCTTTTGGCTCACGTATATGATAGTGTCGCTAGCATCCATATGACAGAGAACCCGGGCCGACATGGCTAGTCGTGAACCAAAAGCGGCACTAACGCATGGGGACAGGCATACATGAATCAACATCGAACGTGTCGGTCAGCAACGTGCGAATCCGGGCTGTAGCACTGGGCTAACAGGACTCCGGGAACCCGGGCTGTAGCAGGCTAGGCAGGACTCCGGATGTCACCGCGTGACATTTCCCCGAAGGGACAGACACAGGAACGATATGAAACACATGCGGGCCAGTCAAGTGTCCAGAGCAGTAGTGCTGGGCTAGCAGGACTCCGGTGAACCGGGCTGTAGCGGACTACTATGGCTCATGGAAGCACAAACTACATTTCCCCATAAGAGAGGCTACCAAGGATAAACAACTAGGTTGTCGGATCCCACACATACCAAGCATTTCAATCATACACACAATATGCTCGATATGTGCAAATACAACATGGCATCACAACAAGACTCTACGACTCAGAGTATTTATTCATTAGGCTCCGAAGATCCAGATATTACAAACATGGGTCTCATGACCCAACATTCAGAGCATACAAGTCAAAGCACATGCGGAAGCTTAACATGTCTGAGTACAGACATCTACAAATGAAAAAGGCTGAGAAGCCTGACTATTTACTAGATCCTGCCGAGGGCACAAGATCGTAGCTGAGGTATCAAGCTAAACGTCGAAGTCCACATGGAACTACTAGCGAGACTGACATCTCTCTGCAAAACATAAAATAAGCAAACGTGAGTACAAATGTACCCAGCAAGACTTACATCAGAACTATCTACATATGCATCGGTATCAACAAAAAGGGTGGTGGAGTTTAACTGCAGCAAGCCAGCTTTGACTCGGTGGCTATCCTAAACTATGACTGCAAGTAACTCTTTTGAGGTGGCGCACACGAGTCCACATATTCACCATATCAATACACCACTATGGATCCGCTCCCGTCTCCCTACGAGAACGCCATCCATAGCACTCACGCTTATCTTGCGCATTTTAGAGTATCCACTTTCACTTGTCTATGAACTGTACAGGCAACCCAGAAGTCCTTTACCGCGGACACGGCTATTCGAATAGATCATATTAACCCTGCAGGGGTGTACTTCGTCACACACGCTCTCGCCACTTACCACCATGTACACGTCGTGTACCTCGGCAACCTTCAAGCGGAAGCCTGGCGAGGGACTGGGCCACGACCTGACTAACCACACAAGTCTCTAGTCCAGGTTTATCGCCTATTCGGGTTCCATCCGCAAGGAGATCCGGCCGGGGTGTCACTCACGGCCCCAAACGATGTGAATAGGGTTCCCAAGCCCACCTCGACGGATGGATCTACGCTTGGTACACCGTGCCACGGTGCCTAGTCTGTCCCAAGCCCACCTGTACCGGGTACCACTTGGTAGACTACTAACACAACCTACAAACACCAGAAACTAGTTGCAACTCCTGGACAGAGATCGAGGCGGTTAATAAGCCGAGAGGGGTCGAGTTACCGGAACCCAATGTGTGGTAGTAACTGTTCATGGATCACAAACACAGAACTCAGTTCCTGAGGACGGTTTCAATGAGACAACCCACCATGTACTCCTACATGGCCTCTCACCGCTACCTTTACCAAATCGTGTTCACACCCTTAGCTCTCACACAGTAGGACATGTTCACCACATTCCAATTCATCCCCGATGAATCAGACCTGGCACAACTCTAAGCAATAGCAGGCATGACAAACAAGCATGAATGAGTAGGCACATCAGGGCTCAAACAACTCCTACTCATGCTAGTGGGTTTCATCTATTTACTGTGGCAATGACAGGTCATGCAGAGGATAAGGGGTTCAACTACCGCAGCAAGTAACAGATGAATCGTTGTTGTCCTAATGCAGTAAAAGAGAGCAGGAGCGAGAGAGTGGGATTGTATCGGAATGAACAAGGGGGTTTTGCTTGCCTGACACTTCCGAAGATAGTATAGCTCTTCATCGGTGTCGTCGATCGCATCGTCGAAGCAATGTCTACTGAGAGGGGACAACACCGGCAAACAGAGAAGAAACACGATCAATGCAATGCACAATATGATGCATGCTATGACATGGCAATATGAATGTGTTTTGAGCTAATGCAACTAGCAACATATTAAATGGAGTTGGTTTGAACCTTAGGTTCAAATTCAAACTCCATATAAGACATTTCAAATGCCATTTATTCAAATTGTCATATACAATGGCTGTAAGTTGTTCAAACATGCATGAGGATGCCATAAACAGATTCTTTGGATTTTTCTGATAATTTTTCATATATGAATCATTTCATTTGGAGTTATAGATTAATTTCTGTGGGTTTTTTGAAGTTTTAAACATTTTCTGGAATTTTCAGATTTATTACTAAATAAGAAAATCCCAGCTAATGTATTTATGACGTCAGCAGTGTGTCATAGCGACGTCAGCAGTCAACCACGGTCAAACCTGACGGTGGGACCCGCATGTCATTGAGACAGTGTTGAACTCTGGTTAACCCCGCGTTGACTCTGGCTTTGACCCGCTGCGGGGCCCACTGTCAGTGACTCTAGGGGGTTAGTTAGCGCTAATGACGGTGCCACGTCACCAACCACCGGAGTTGGACGCCGGCGACCAAACCTGACGGCGGAGGATCGCCGGACTTGCTCGGGACGGCGCTACAGGCGGTGATTTGAGGCGCGGTTTGGAGCTACGGCGAGCTGGCGTTCGCGTGCATCTGCTAGGGCAGACGGGAGGGGCTGGGACGGACCGAGCTCGCCGGAAGCGAGCTCGCGGCGGCGGCCGGAGCTCGGGCACCGACGGGTTAGGCGCCACAGCGCGTTTCGAGGCGAACTGGTGGGGTCTGCGGCTTCCTGAGGAAGCGCTGAGCACGCCTACGTGCTCTGGTGCGGCGTGCGGGTGTTGCAACCGCGGCGGCGACATGGCCGGCGGCGGGGAGCGGTCGGCTCTGGTGGTTGATGCGGCTAGGGGGCGAATCACGCAATGAGGCAAGGGGGAAACGGTGCAACGGCTCACCGCGGTTCTTCTGGTGCTGCTGGCGAGGCAGGGGAGGCACGGGGTCCGGCGAAACGATGGTGGGGATCACCGGCGCCCGAGGTCGAGATCGGCGGCGTTGGAGATGCAGCAAGGCTTCTGGCGCCGCGTGACTCGATGGAGAGGACGACGACGTCGTGGCGGAGCTCGTGGTTACGTCGGAGAGGCGCGGGGAAGGCTGTGGGTGCGGCAACGGCGAGCGGTGGCGACGAGCTCTGCTCGGTTGTCGCGGGAGAGAGACAAGGGAGGGGATGAGCATGGAGGGAGGAGTGAGAGGGCCCGGGGTGGCGCGTGGCGTCGTCCAGAGGGGTCGGGGAGGCCAACCAAGCAGGAGGTGGCCAAGCGCGTGGGCGCGCGCGGCGGCCACACGCCCTCGTGCCCACTGGCACGAGGAGGAAGACGACAGGCGGGAAGCTGGGCTGGGCCAGCCTGCTGGGCCGCCTGAAAGGCCAGGTAACTCCCTCTCTCTCTCTCTTTACTTTCTATTTTAGTTTCTGTTTTCCCATTTGTTTTAACTCTGTTTTGATTTAGTCTCTGCGCTAAATCATTTTATATGCTTCTGGTAAATTTTTGTAGGGACTATTTGGATTATTCCAGAGCCCCTCACATTTACCCAGAATTATTGGACATATATAAAATATATAACATGTATATATATCCAATGCAAATAATTATTGCATTAGCTTCAAATGCCCAAAACAAATATTTATGAGCTCCTAAAAATATTGGTTTGAATTTTAATTCTGGCCAATATTTCCATAGAGAAACATGAACATTTTCTTGGACCTATTTGAAGCAATATTTATCTTGGTCTTTTTCAGAAATGATTTCTGAGGCTTTCACATGTCCCCATTTCAAATTCATTGAAATTTAAACATGATGCACACATGACTAGCTAGCCTAGAGCAAAACAGAACTAGGGATGTGACAGTAAAGCTTGGCGGGTCATAACTTCAAGAGAAATCTTGAAGAACAATTGAAGAATGAAACGAATCCTTGATGAGCCACCATGTTGATCCTCCATGAAGAACTCCGGTAATAAAAGAATGATCAAATGAAATGGAAACTTGAAAACAACTTAGGGAGAAACCTTGCAATGATTAGATGAAGCTTTGAAATGATATAATTGAAATAACTTGGAGCTCCGGAAAGAAAAGATGAACAACTTGGAGCCGAAAATTTGATAACATGAACGAACTCCGGAAGAAGGAATTAATCACTTGGAGGAAACAAGAATAAGAATTACATTACGCGTATCCTTCACCAATTTAGATTGATGACAAACAACGGATTTGGCATACTACTTATTCTCGTAGAAAGGATTAATATAGATATAGCGCAAACTTGGGAAGGTCTTCATGGAACCACCGGTAGGATTGAAACAACGAATAAATTGATATGTGACGAAGGAAGAGAAATCTTGAACGAACCACCGTAAGAATTGGAAATGAAAGTAGCAAAGGCACAATTCACCGGGAAGAATTGGAAAACGAAAGAAGATACTTGAGGGGATTTAGATACAAGTGAACGAATAGATGATGAGCTGAATAGAGAATACTTGAATGATGCACCGGTAAGATTTGGAGAAGAACGAATAGACATCAATTTAGAATAGTTGGAGAATGAGGCTGAAAACTTAGAACGAAGAAATCTTCTGAGATGATGGCCTTCGGAGAATCAAACTGAAAAGACTCATGAATTGCCCCGGATGGGTGAAAGGAATTCTCACAATCGAAAACAATTATGAGAGGATGGCATGAAGCTAGAACCATGAATCTTGAGAGAACGGATAAGATTTGGAGGAAAAACTCTTCTTCGGTCTTCAAATGTTGAGAATGATGACAAGAAATACCACCATGAATTGTTGATATACTTCGGGATGAAAATTAGAAAGGTTGAACCAATGATGAAAAGAACTTGAAAGATCTTGGAGAAAGACATATGACTGATGATAACCCATTCTTACGTCAAACTTCGAAAAGAATTTGGGAATAACTCCAGAAAAGAATTAGATGAGTCAGGTAACATCCTGGAAAAAGACCTGTGGGTTAGGGCCCACTCAAAAGAAACACCATTGAAATGATTACTTGAAAATGAGATTGCACCGGTTGAATTAAATGGCTTGAATGAGGTAACAACCTCAAAATAGTTAGAATTGATGCGGAGTGGAAACACGAATCTTCAGAGATATCTTCAGCACTCTGGAACAATTGAATAGCAAGCGGAGAATGATTAAGAGATGCACCGACATACGAAAAACACTTGAAACAAGGAAGGGATATGATCAACACCGAAAGCTTGAATTTAGTCCACTGGAGAAGAAAGAGAACGAATAATGATAAACTTGAAGAACATCTTCATGAGAACCACCGGGTAAGAACATTGATGGAAAAGAATGGAGAAACTTCACATCTATAAGATGGATACATGATTACAAAATCTGAGTCCTTGAAGCAAGAGGGTGGGAGGGTGGGAAAACAAAGACAACTTGGGACGGATGAAGCAAACACCGTTGCAAAGAACTAAGAATTGATCTCGTGAATGTTGAAAATGATCGGATCCACTTGAAGAGAAACACACCGGTAGGAATTTCTTTTTGAAAAGACAACCTTGATGAACAAGAAGGATTAGTATTCACATAGCAATATGAGAACACCGCTTAGGATAAGGTATCGAATCAACACTTGATATTGAAGCAACTCGAATACCACAAATAAAACAAAACAAAGGATTGGCTTGCAGAATAAGCTGGAACAAACATATGATAGAGATTTCGTCCGAAATTTTCGTGGTGGGGCCCACACGGGCTCGATCGTACAGCACCATCATGTACAAGGCAGTGCACATGACATACGAAGCGTCCCCGAGTCGGCATAGCCAAGGACTCTTTAAGACACTACGAGACCACTGTAAAACCAACCGTGGAAAGGCGGACCACTAGACTTCGAACCCCAATCTCATATCATGCGTCTGTCGGAAAGATATCCTAAGAGCTACTTGAATTCCCACTTATAAACTCCCGAAACTTTCTGGTTATGCAATTAGGTGTTGGGGATACAGGGGACACAAAATATATCACCCAAACTAACAATACCTAGATCCAGCTGTATCCATCCGTCAACACATAACCAAGAACCTTCGGAAATCGTGTACCTCAACCTTCGAAAAACATCCGTTATACGAGTTATGGCAATACTCCTGAACTCCCGCCCCAGTACTGGGTGGCGTCGAGGTGATCTCACCAACAACTGCATAAAAGAGATTTCGATGTCGGTGAAACTCAGGTATTCCAGAACTGCAACGATAAAATTGTGACGACAACACCTCGGAGCTCAACTCCCCGGGACACTGCCACAACCCCTAAATGTCAGGAGGCACCAAGAACAATGTTCTCGTCACAAAACCATCGGAACGATTCCAAGATACCCGCGTGATCCTAAAATTTTTTTAGTGAAATTTGAGGAGAGAAGAGTCAAAACTTCTACGTCAGGAGGCCTCACCAGAGCGACAAAGGGACTGAGGAGTAAAAAGAATCCTACTCTCCGATATATATAATCCTAAGACTCCAAAACATTTTTGTTCTAGACTCAACAACGCCAGTGATTCGATCAAGCAGGGGGCTCCTAAGTCGGGGATGGCTCTGATTACCAACTTATAACGCCCACGATGTGGCTATATCTCCCACGTGTCGAGGCACAACTTAGAGGCATAACCACATTGTGGTTTGTCGCAAGAAGGGTCATCTTCACACAATCCCATGTAATGAATAAGAATGGGATAAAGAGTTGCCTTACAATCGCCACTTCACACAATACATAAATAAATTCATACATCAATCAAAGTACACACATAGGTCCGACTACGGAACCAAAAGAAAAGAAGACAACCCCAAATGCTAGATCCCTGATCGTCCCAACTGGGCACCACTACTGATCAACATGAAAAGAAACAACACAACGAACAAGATCTTCATCGAGCTCCCACTTGAGCTCAGTTGCGTCACCTGCACTGGTATCCTCGGCACTTGCAACTGTTTTGGAAGTATCTGGTGAGTCACGAGGACTCAGCAATCTCACACCCGCGAGATCAAGACTATTTAAGCTTATAGGAAGGGATGGGGTAGTGAGGTGCAGCTGCAGCAAGCACTAGCATATATGGTGGCTAACATACGCAAATGAGAGCGAGAAGAGAAGCAACGGAACGGTCGTGAACTAGCAATGATCAAGAAGTGATCCTGAACTCCTACTTACGTCAAACATAACACAAGAACCGTGTTCACTTCCCGGACTCCGCCGAGAAGAGACCATCACGGCTACACATGCGGTTGATGCGTTTTAATTAAGGTCAAGTGTCAAGTTCTCTACAACCGGATATTAACAAATTCCCATCTGCCTCATAACCACAGGCACGGCTCTCGAAAATTTAAACCCTGCAGGGGTGTCCCAACTTAGCCCATTATAAGCTCTCACGGTCAACGAAGGATAAACCTTCTCCCGGGAAGACCCGATCAGTCTCGGAATCCCGATTTACAAGACATTTCGACAATGGTAAAACAAGACCAGCAAAGCCGCCCGGATGTGCCGCCAAATCCCGATAGGAGCTGCACATATCTCGTTCTCAGGGCACACCGGATGAGCAAGACGTCGGGTTGGCATAGACCTTGGTTGCCCAGGGGGCGCCGGACATCGCTCGGTTCGGACCAGCACTCGAAGGAGAACTGGCCCGGGGGGTAAATAAAGATGACCCTTGAGTCTGCAGAACCCAAGGGAAAAAGGCTTAGGTAGGCGAATGGTAAAACCAAGGTTGGGCCTTGCTGGAGGAGTTTTATTCAAGGCGAACTGTCAAGGGGGTCCCATAAATCACCCAACCGCGTAAGGAACGCAAAATCAAGGAACATAACACCGGTATGACGGAAACTAGGGCGGCAAGAGTGGAACAAAACACCAGGCATAAGGCCGAGCCTTCCACCCTTTACCAAGTATATAGATGCATTAATTAAATAAGAGATATTGTGATATCCCAACATATCCATGTTCCAACATGGAACAAACTTAATCTTCACCTGCAACTAGCAACGCTATAAGAGGGGCTGAGCAAATGCGGTAACATAGCCAAACAACGGTTTGCTAGGAAGGGTGACAAAGGTTAGAGGTTCATGGCAATTCGGGAGGCTTGATAAGCAAGTGGTAGGTAGCGCGACATAGCAATAGAGCGAACAACTAGCAAGCAAAGATAGAAGTGATTTCGAGGGTATGGTCATCTTGCCTGAGATCCCGCAAGGAAGAAGAACGAGTCCACGAAGTAGACAACCGGACGTAGTCGAACGAATCCTCACAACTCCGGAACGAAACCGAAGCTAACGAGAGAAGCAACCCGGAAAGAAACAAACAACATAGTAAAAAACCACCACATAAACATGGCATGATGCACAATCAAGTATGATGCATGTCCGGTTTAATGAGGCATGGCATGGCAAAGTGCACATACGAAACTACAAGTTAAGTGGAGCTCAATATGCAACGAGTTGCATATTGACGAAACGCCACATTCGAGTTATTTAGTTCGCTCTTGTTTAAGTACATAACAATATTTAATGTTGTTAACCATGGCAAGGGGTGAAGCATAATTAAACAACCTATCTAGGCAAGTTTAAATGAGGCCGGAAATAACAAACGACAATACCGGAAAATCCCTATATGTCATTTAGCAATTTTAATGCAAACATCAATTTTAGACATTTTAAATGTTGTTATCATGATGCGGATGACATATGCAAGGTATATGCAATTTTATGGAAGTGTTGACATATGCAAGGTATATGCAACACATCACAAGCGCTCGTCCACGGGTCATCGTCTCGGGGTTATACCTTCGAAGCATGCATTTTCGGAGCGGTTCAAAATCGTCGAGGGAAGTAGTGGTTCACGAGCCATAGTGGAAGTAGTCATTCTCGCGACGGTAGTGGAAGTAGCGGTACACGCGGAGGTAGTCGAACTTGACGGTTCCGTTACACGGGTCTTCGGCGACGGTAATGGAAGTAGTGGCACACGTTCATTTTCGGAGAGGTACTTGACGGGTCCGAGGTCTCCGGCGTAGTGGTACACATCTCGGAAGCGGTTCACGACGATGGTAGTCGAACTTGGTGATCCGAAGGGGTACTCGGCGAATGACAATCGTAGTGGTGCTTGGGGAAAAATCTCGGTGACGACGGTAGAGGTATTCGACGTGTCACCATGTAGTCGTACACTTGTTGGAGAGGATCTTGGCACAACCAAAACGAAGCAACACAAAACATCACAAGGGCCTCGGGATGCCAGCAGCAAGGAGGCGATGGTGGTGGACAGCAGCAGGAGATGGTCACCGGGCTTGTGGCGACAACGACGACGAACAGAGGCGCGCGGAGAAGCAACCGTTCGGCGATGGAGCAGAGGCGAACGGCGGGTCGGGGACGAGACCGGACGTCGGGGAGGGAGCGGCCGATGGCGGCCGGACTAGGAGTCGAGGCGGCGGAGCTCCTGCTCGGCGACAGACGAAGCAGCAAGGAGGAGGCGCTCGGGGACGGCTCGGGCTCCAGAAGCTCGGGTGCGGGACGAGGAAGGGAGACGCGAGGACGAGGTGGGTCGAGGGGGCGACGCGGTGGCGGAGAGGCACGACGGGCGGGGGCCGTTGCCAGAGGCGGGGAGGCCGGCTCGAGGAGGAGGGAGGCAAAGCAGCTCGGGGCTGATCCTGTCGTTGGAGGCCGGGACTTGGCCGACAGCAGGGCGTCGTGTAGGAGCAGGAGAAGGGGAGGCGTCGCGTGGGGGGCGCTGGGGCTCGCTCGCCAGGGCGGCGATGGCAAGGAGGGGAAGAGGCGCTCGGGCCTTGTAGCGCGGGGAGCTCCTCTCTCTGGCGATGTGTGGCGGCGCGAGGGAGTGAGCGAGAGGAGGGGTTCGGGCTAGGTTAGCGAGGGGGCTGCTGGGCCTTGGGCCATGGAGGTGGCTAGGCTACGGATGGGCCTAGATGGCCTGCTGGCTCTCTCTCACTCTAAAACAAATAAAAAGCAAAACAGGGATAAGAAAGAAAAGAAAAGAAAGAGGGGTTAGGGGAAGAAGTTGGACATGGGGATTATTTTCCCGGACTCACAAAAATGTGCTCGTTCCAGGAAAAACGGAGTGGGTAAGATTGCACGGTTTAAATTCAAATGCATTTGAATTTAATTCAAATGGTTTGAACAAGGAGTAGGATTACAAAGTGTCCAAAATGTTGAACATTTAGGAAGGGCCTCGATAAGAGGGAAAAGAATTGTTGGCCAAGCTTGGAGGTGAAACTTGAAGTGGAAATAGGCATGGGAATTATTTTGCAAGTGTGTTCCGGTTAATTCCAAACTAATGGAATATTTGTAATAGCTCCATAAATATTAGGAGCATATGTTATAAAGAGAAATCACCATGTGAATTCCCTCGATTTAAATGGATCGAAGATCCATGCAATTTACTTGGTTGAGTTTTTAAAAAAAAATTAATGACATGATGGCATGATGACATGCTGCAATGAAAAATAAAAGAGCAAGCAGAAAAGAAACACACGGCGATCACGAAAAAAATATGGAAGTCTTCTGAAGCGTCGGTCTTGGGGCGTTACACTAATCACGCGTTTGAGGCCTTGAAGAAAAAGTTGGCTGAGCCGTCGGTTCTTGCTGCTCCCATTGACAAAGAGCCTTTGTTGTTATATGTGGCTGCCAATAGCCGAGCTGTCAGTGTGGCCATTGTGGTGAAAAGGAAGGAGTCAGTCAAGGAGCATCCGGTTCAGCCGCCGGTTTACTACATTAGTGAGGTGCTTATTGAGTCCAAGCAGAGGTATCTGCATTGTCAGAAGCTTGTATATATATGGGGTGTTCGTGGCTAGTCAAAAGCTCAGGCGGTATTTTCTGGGTCATCCCATCACTGTAGTCAGTTCTGCTCGTTTAGGGGATAGTATTGAAAACAGAGAAGCCACAGGTTGGATAGCCAAGTGGGCCATTGAGCTTGGACCCCATGGTTTGAAGTATATGCCTCGCACGGCCATCAAGTCTCAAGCACTTGTGGATTTTATCAATGATTGGAGAGAGTTGCAGATGCCTGTGGAGAAGCCGGATAACACATATTGGACTATTCACTTTGATGGATCCAGGCAGTTGGAGGGCTCGGGGGCTGGAATTGTCTTGACTTCCCCACGAGGTGATAAATTTTCTTATTTTCTCCGGTTGATGTTCCCTTGTACTAACAATGCAGCTGAGTATGAGGCCTTGCTCCACGGTCTCTGGATGGCTAAGGAGTTGAACTTAAGCCGGGTGAGGTGTTTCGGCGACTAAGATCTGGTAGCTCAGCAAGTTTCTGGCACTTGGAATTCTAAGGATCCACTCATGGCGGCTTATCGTCGAGAGGTTGTTGCTATCGCGGGTCACTTCAAAGGTTATCAAGTTGAACATTTTGATCGCAGGAAAAATGAGGCGGCTGATGCTTTAAGCCGGTTAGGGTCCCAGTGTAAGCCGGTGCCACCTAACACTTTCCTGGATATTCTTCATAACCCTTCAGTCAAATTGCCTACAGAGGAAGATCTTGCTATTCCTGACCCGGAAGCACAACTGGTGGCTGCTCTTCATGTTATTCCTGATTGGACAGTTCCGTATTTGGCTTATATGATCCGGGGCGAGTTACCTGAAGATGAAACTTTGGCCAGGCAGATAACCCGGCGGTCTAAGTCAGTGACTATTGTCAATGGAGAGTTGCATCATCGCTGTGTCACAGGGGCATTTCAATGTTGCGTTTCTCCTGAGGAAGGTTGTGAGATTCTACGAGAGATTCATGAAGGAGATTGTGGTCATCATGCCGGCTCTAAGTCTCTTGTAGCCACGCTTTCCGTCATGGGTTTTATTGGCTGACGGCTCATGCTAATGCAGAAGATTTGGTCAGTAAATGTGATGGTTTTCAGAAATTTTGACGACGAGCTCATGTGTCGGCTCAAAAATTGAGGATGATCCCAATTGCTTGGCCGTTTGCAGTCTGGGGGCTTGATATGGTTGGACCCTTCAAAAAGTCCAAGGATAAAAAGACCCACCTCTTGGTGGCGGTTGACAAATTTATAAAGTGGGTGGAAGCAGAGCCGGTTGGTAACTATGACCCAGCGACGACGGTTCAATTTATCAAAAATGTGATTTTACGTTTTGGCTTTCCCCACAACATTATAACTGATAATGGCACTAATCTGTCCAAGGGTTCTATGAAAGAATTTTGTCAACGAGAGCATATTCAAATTGATGTATCCTCAGTGGCTCACCCCCAGTCTAATGGTCAAGCTGAGCGCGCCAATCAAGAGATTTTGAGAGGCATCAAGCCCCAGCTTCTGGTCCCTTTGTAGAGGACGCCGGGTTGTTGGGTGGAGGAGTTACCCTCAGTGTTATGGCGTATCAACACTACCCCTAACAGATCTACGGGTTACATGCCCTTCTTCATGGTTTACGGAGCTGAGGCGGTTCTCCCTAGTGAAATCTGTCACGATTCGCCTCGTGTGGCGGCTTATGTTGAAGCTGATAATGAAAAAGCACGTCAGGATGCACTTGACCTATTGGATGAGGTGCGTGACCTTGCGGCGGCTCGTTCGGCGATTTACCAGCAAGATTTGCGTCGTTATCACAGTCGCCGGGTTAAAACCAGAACCTTTCAAGAAGGTGACTTGGTGCTCCGGCTTATCCAGCAAGATTTGCGTCATTATCATAGCCGCCGGGTTAAAATCAGAACTTTCAAGAAGGCGACTTGGTGCTCGGGCTTATCCAGGATCAGATTCATATGCATAAACTATCCCCACCTTGGGAAAGGCCTTTTGTGGTCAGCAAAAACCTGAACAACGGGTCATACTACCTTATCGATGTTCGAGGCCACAAGGACTCACGCACGTCGGAGGAGGAGACCCGTCGGCCGTAGAATATTGCTCATCTTCGGCCTTATATACTTGAGCCTCCAGCTCTGGTGATGTACATATTTTGACTGTATATATTATGATGAATATAATAAAGACGGCACCCCTGATAATTCAGGGCCTCTATCGTTTCATTTTGAGAATAGTGAGTCTTTATTGTCATATCATATGATCACTTGGGGGCTTCCTGCTCATCGAGCATAGCTATGACCCTCTTGATCCGGCTTGTACGGCATGATTACTAAATACTTGGGGGGTTCCTACTCATTGAGCATAGTTGTGATTACCCTATTCATCCGGCTTGTACGCCTGGAATGAAATATTACTTGGGGGCTCCTTGTTCAATGGACAAGAGTTTTTCTGACCCTTGTAATAGGCTTGGAAGCCAGGCTTGGAAGCCAGGTGTATTCACATAAAAACCCGGGTTATCTTGCCTTTTAAGTCTGCTACTCCGCCCAGATTGACTGGAATGACTCGCCGTACTTTTGACAAGTCAATCTTATACAGACCCTGAACTTGTCAAAAGTTAAAACGACGATTGGTCATGTGAGGCCCGGCTTATAAGGTTGAGTGAAGGTTTAACTCAGCGGCTGTGCTGCGCCTTGAAAGCACTTGATTTAGAGGGTCGGCAGCCTATGAAAGCCTGTTTTTGTCTTTTGATTTATATTTGATTTGAATATTTTGTGACATGTTAATACATGGTTGAAAACCAATGAGGGGTATGATGCCTTATGGTTCACATATGAATATGTCCGGAGTTTGTTAACCCGGCCTGGCTTTGGACTATGAGTCGCCAGTATATAATGATCTTATATACTTAGAAGCGTTGTTCTCTAAGTTTTGGGATATTAATCCTTGCTGCATACGGCGTTGTAAGCCGGCGGTATATGTTAATTGAACAAGGCATTGTGCACTCAATCTTTTGGGTTGTAACCCTCACTGAACAGGTATGATAAGCCGGCAGTATAAGCATATATCATAGGTATGATATTTTGTTATGACTATATAAGGTTTTGTTAAGCCGGCCCTGGTTATGGACTATCTTAGTCACTAGTGGTTTTTCATATAGGGTATTGTGACCCACCCTGGGGTAAACCGCCAGGGTATTTGTGATCTGTTTTGTGTGCAGGTAAACACTAAATTTAGCATAGAGAGTTGATAAAATCATGAGCATAAGTGGCCGAACTTCGATTGGTAAGGCGGCAGTGTCATGCAAAACAAAACATGCATGATGGCATGGTAGATCAAGAGTTTAAACTAGCCTATTACAAGGCATCTGATGGCCCAACGAGAATAAGTGTTTTGGAGTTGTCAACACAGCAAAGTATTCTGCTTAAAAAACCCGGCTTATGACTGTTGGTGGGTTGAAGCCTCCGGGTCTTCCTGCACCTCTTCTTCATCTTCAGCTCCTTGCTTATCCATCAGCTGGAAGTCAGGCATAGCCTAGTTGATACCAGTCAACACTCTAAACACAGCTTCATCATCAATAAGGTTTGACCGATAAATGTTAGGAGCAAAGGTGTGCTTACGAATCGGCGGGATGAGATCTTTTGGCTCGTGAACCGGTGCGCTAACTCTCTTGTTGTCAGTGTCATAAGCCGCCTGGTATGTGGATAGACTGGTTTCATCAGCCAGTTTGCTTGCTAAGGGACGCATGGCTCTTGCTATCTCTGCAAAATCATCAGCACTGAAGGCAGATCCATCTTCTTTAACACTGGGGCAGCCGTTGGCCAAATCCTCATGATCAAGATCGGCTTGCCATGCCTTTGCCCGGCTTAAGGCAGTTAAGGCGCCGGCTCTGGCAGCTCCCCATTTTAAGTCATCAATCCTTTTTGGCATCACGGATAACTGCTTCAGTGTGTCTTTCATAAGTGTTGAGGGAGATTTCTTGTGCAGCGTAGCAGCAATTGTTCGTTGGGCACCAGTATATAGCTGTTCTACAAGAGTGTAGACAGCTTTAAGCCGGATGCGCATATCTGAGCCCAAGTTAGCACTCCGAGTACCTGTATCAGTAAAGTTATGGGTAAGCCGGCGGCCGTTTATAATATGATTATTAAGATGCAAGTGAGACATGTTCTTACCGAAGATGGCTGATGACATAATACTAATCTGTTGCTTTAAGCCGGATAACTCCTCAGTCACCGGTTTAAGCGCGGCTTCACCTTCTTCTGCTCTCTTCAATAGAGCTGCTTTTTCAGTTTCCCAACTCTCTTTGTCAGAGTTCCAGTTCTGTTTCAGCTGCTCAATATTCTCCAAAGCAGATTTCGGTTCTAACTTGGCCTTGGATGTCTCCGACTGCTGAGTTTTGATGTTGGCTTTCAGATCATTAAGCTGCGAGTCTTTTTCAGTCAATTCAGCCTCTGACATAAGCACACACGGATAAAGTTGCAATCATGATAACTCTTTGAAGTCCCAAGCACAATACAAGTATTATCCTTGGCACTTGGGGGCTAATGCCTATTGTTCTGTTCCAAGACAAATTTATGACCCGGACAAACAATGTGATCCGGCTTATAAGGACTACAGATTAAGTTGTTAATTTTAAACAGGATGATAAGTCCTGGTTATTCATGACTGATTAAGCCGGCCCTTGGGGGCTACGGATGCAATATTGATTCTTGGTACTTAAAGTCCAGGCTTAACATATTTATTAAACCGGCCCTTGTGGGCTACTGGATTTGATTTATGCAACTATTAAAGTTTACAGTACATTCTATTCTATCATGTCCAATAAACTTGGCGGCTAAGGGAAGTATATTCATATAAATAGGAGTTGCAGCATTTACCTCATAGAGCTCCTTCATCAGGTTTACTAAGCCGGCTTCAAAGTCACAGCTGGTGTAAAGGTGGTTCAAGTAACCAGAGTGGATGTCCTGGGTGCTGAAATGGGCGTAGCTATCCAAATCTACCTTCCACTTGCCTTTATCTTCAGCAGAAATTTCTTCCTTGGCGCCGTGCTTAGATAAGACAGTAGGTTGACCCAGAGCTGTGAATCCAAACCCAGTGACAACAACATCATCGGTCTTTTCCTCAGCAGGTTTAATCAGGCTTGGTGGCTTAGAAATAGCCAGTTCAATGTCCATATGTTCTATGGAAGCTTCATGATCTTGTGGTGGTGGATCATCAAGGGTTGCCTCAACAATTGGGTTAGAAGGTTCTTACTGTTGCTTTTCTTGTTCAGACGGGTTGGAGTCATCGACCAGTGATACGTCTCCAACGTATCTATAATTTTTGATTGCTCCATGCTATATTATCTTCTGTTTTGGACATTATTGGGCTTTATTATTCACTTTTATATTATTTTTGGGACTAACCTATTAACCGGAGGCCCAGCCCAGAATTGCTGTTTTTTGCCTATTTTAGAGTTTCGCAGAAAAAGAATATAAACAGAGTCCAAACGGAATGAAACCTTCGGGAACGTGATTTTTGGAACGAACATGATCCAGGAGACTTGGACCCTAAGTCAAGGAAGCTTCCAGGAAGCCACGAGTTAGGGGGCGTGCCTACCCCCCCTAGGCGCGCCCTCCACCCTCGTGGGCCCCACATTGCTCCACCGACGCACTCCTTCCTCCTATATATACCTACGTACCCCCAAACGATCAGATACGGAGCCAAAAACCTAATTCCACCACCGCAACCTTCTGTACCCACGAGATCCCATCTTGGGGCCTGTTCCGGAGCTCCGCCGGAGGAGGCATCGATCACGGAGGGCTTCTACATCAACACCATAGCCTCTCCGATGAAGTGTGAGTAGTTTACCTCAGACCTTCGGGTCCATAGTTATTAGCTAGATGGCTTCTTCTCTCTTTTTGGATCTCAATACAATGTTCTCCCCCTCTCTCGTGGAGATCTATTCGATGTAATCTTCTTTTGCGGTGTGTTTGTTGAGACCGATGAATTATGGGTTTATGATCAAGTTTATCTATGAACAATATTTGAATCTTCTCTAAATTCTTTTATGTATGATTGGTTATCTTTGCAAGTCTCTTCGAATTATCAATTTGGCTTGGCCTTCTAGATTGATCTTTCTTGCAATGGGAGAAGTGCTTAGCTTTCGGTTCAATCTTGCAGTGTCCTTTCCCAGTGACAGTAGGGGCAGCAAGGCACGTATTGTATTGTTCCCATCGAGGATAACAAGATGGGGTTTTTATCATATTGCATGAATTTATCCCTCTACATCATGTCATCTTGCTTAAGGCGTTACTCTGTTCTTATGAACTCAATACTCTAGATGCATGCTGGATAGCGGTCGATGTGTGGAGTAATAGTAGTAGATGTAGGCAGGAGTCGGTCTACTTGTCTCGGACGTGATGCCTGTATACATGATCATACCTAGATATTCTGATAACTATGCTCAATTTTGTCAATTGCTCAACAGAAATTCATTCACCCACCGTAAATACTTATGCTCTTGAGAGAAGCCACTAGTGAAACCTATGGCCCCCGGGTCTATCTTCATCATATTAATCTTCCAACACTTAGTTATTTCCGTTGCTTTTTACTTTGCTTTTATTTTACTTTGCATCTTTATCATAAAAATACCAAAAATATTATCCTATCATATCTATCTGATCTCACTCTCGTAAGTGACCGTGTAGGGATTGACAACCCCTTATCGCGTTGGTTGCGAGGATTTATTTGTTTGTGTAGGTGCGAGGGACTTGCGTGTACCCTCCAACTGGGATTGATACCTTGGTTCTCAAAAACTGAGGGAAATACTTACGCTACTTTGTTGCATCACCCTTTCCTCTTCAAGGGAAAACCAACGCAGTGCTCAAGAGGTAGCAAGAAGGATTTCTGGCGCCGTTGCCGGGGAGGTCTACGCAAAAGTCAACATACCAAGTACCCATCGCAAACCCTTATCTCCCGCATTACATTATTTGCCATTTGCCTCTCGTTTTCCTCTCCCCCACTTCACCCTTGCCGTTTTATTCGCCCTCTCTTTTCCGTTGCCTCTTTTTCATTTTCTTGCCTTGCCGTCATGGCTAGTCCTTTATCTTCTTTGTTGTCTCCCGAAAATGAAGTTCTCAATTTTAAACAAAGGGAGGGAGAAAATCTAAAAGACGCTTGGTATAGAATTTGCAATGCTCAAAATAGATCTACCAGAAAGCAATCTACTTTCGTTCTTCTCCGCAATTTTTATGTAGGTGCTAATCCTTGGTATAGATATATTCTTGACACCATTACCGGAGGGAATTTCTTGGGTAGCCATACTTTTGACTCTTATAATGCTATGATAGATTTATTTGGCTCACCACCTCTCTTGGTTAATGGAACTATTTTAACTTTGGAGCATGTAATGCAAAGACTTGAAATTATTGAAAATAAAGTTGCTACCGTAGAGCTAATTGAAAATTTGGATAAAAAGATCCACAACCAAATTACCCAATACGGATCTAAAGTAGGAGTCACTTTGAAAAATATTAAGGAGAAGGAACCCATAGTTAATGAAAGAATAAATCAGGATTCTACTAGAATCGATAAACTTGAGGGTATCATTACCAACTTGGGAACCGCTTTTTCTTTCGTAAAAAATACTCCTAGTCCTCCAACGAAAATTGCCAAGCTTATGTATGTTCCTAAAAATAAGGGTGAATCCTCTAGTAAAGAAACTGCGGATCTTAAATCTGTAAGTATTCATCCCAATCTTTTTGCTATCATTAAGGAACCATTTGCTACAAATGAATTTTCGATCTTGTTCCTAAAAGTTTGATAATTAATAGAAGGAAAGAAACTCTAAAGGATGATAGATGTCTTATTGAAGAATTACCCACCAAAGATGGCAATACCTAGATCTATCCTTGCTTTTATGCCTAGCTAGGGGCGTTAAACGATAGCGCTTGTTGGGAGGCAACCCAATTTTATTTTTAGTTTTTTGCTTTTTGCTTCTGTTTAGGAATAAATTTTTGATCTAGCCTCTGGTTAGAAGTGTTTTTATGTTTTAATTAGTGTTTGTGCCAAGTTAAACCTATAGGATCTTCTTGGATGATAGTTATTTGATCTTGCAGAAAATTCCAGAAACTTTCTGTTCACGAAAATAATTGTGAAAAATCACCAGAACATGATAAAATATTGATTCCAATTTCTGATGATCAATAAACAAATTGCCTAAGTCGTCCTATTTTGGCTGATTTTTTGGAGTTCTATAAGTTTGCGTTAGTTACAGATTACTACAGACTGTTCTGTTTTTGACAGATTCTGTTTTTCGTGTGTTGTTTGCTTATTTTGATGAATCTATGGCTAGTAAAAGAGTTTATAAACCATAGATAAGTTGGAATACAGTAGGTTTAACACCAATATAAATAAATAATGAGTTCATTACAGTACCTTGAAGTGGTCTTTTGTTTTCTTTCGCTAACGGAGCTCACGAGATTTTCTGTTAAGTTTTGTGTTGTGAAGTTTTCAAGTTTTGGGTAAAAGATTTGATGGATTATGGAACAAGGAGTGGCAAGAGCCTAAACTTGGGGATGCCTATGGCACCCCAAAGATAATCTAAGGACACCATAAAGCCAAAGCTTGGGGATGCCCCGGAAGGCATCCCCTCTTTCGTCTACTTCCATCGGTAACTTTACTTGGAGTTATATTTTTATTCACCACATGATATGTGTTTTGCTTGGAGCGTCTTATATGATTTGAGTCTTTGTTTGTTAGTTTACCACAATCATCTTTTCTGTACACACCTTTTGAGAGAGAGACACATGATTCGGAAATTATTAGAATACTCTATGTGCTTCACTTATATATTTTGAGCTATATAGTTTTGCTCTAGTGCTTCACTTATATATTTTAGAGCACGGTGGTGGATTTATTTTATAGAAACTATTGATCTCTCATGCTTACCTTACATTATTTTGAGAGTCTTAAAATAGCATGGCAATTTGCTTTAATTAATATCATGAGAAATTTGATGCTTGATAATTGTTTTGAGATATAAAGGTGGTAATATCATAGTTGTGCTAGTTGAGTAATTGTGGAATTGAAAAATACATGTGTTGGAGTTTATGATTCCCGTAGCATGCACGTATGGTGAACCATTATGTAACGAAGTCGGAGCATGAAGTATTTGTTGATTTTCTTCCTTTGTGTGGCGGTCGGGATCGCGCGATGGTTAACTCCTACCAACCCTTCCCCTAGGAGCATGCGTAGTAGTACTTTGCTTCGAGGGCTAATAAATTTTTGCAATAAGTATATGAGTTATTTATGACTAATGTGAGTCCATGGATTATACGCACACTTACCTTTACGCAATTTTCTAGCCTCTTCGGTACCGCGCATTGCCCTTTCTCACCTTGAGAGTTGGTGCAAACTTCGCCGGTGCATCCAAACCCCGTGATATGATACGCTCTATCACACATAAACCTCCTTATATCTTCCTCAAAACAGCCACCATACCTACCTATCATGGCATTTCCATAGCCATTCCGAGATATATTGCCATGCAACTTTCCATCGTTTCATTTATCATGACATACTCCATCATTGTCATATTTCTTTGCATGATCATGTAGTTGACATTGTATTTGTGGCAAAGCCACCGTTCATAATTCTTTCATACATGTCGCTCTTGATTCATTGCATATCCCGGTACACCGCCGGAGGCATTGATATAGAGTCATATTTTGTTCTAAGTATTGAGTTGTAATTCATGAGTTGTAAGTAAATAAAAGTGTGATGATCATCATTATTAGAGCATTGTCCCAAGTGAGGAAAGGATGATGGAGACTATGATTCCCCCACAAGTCGGGATGAGACTCGGGACTAAATAAAAAAAGTAGGCCATAAAAAAAGAGAAAAGGCCCAAATAAAAAAATGAGAGAAAAAGAGAGAAGGGACAATGTTACTATCCTTTTACCACACTTGTGCTTCAAAGTAGCACTATGATCTTCATAATAGAGAGTCTCTCATTTTGTCACTTTCTTATACTAGTGGGAAATTTCATTATAGAACTTGGCTTGTATATTCCAATGATGGGCTTCCTCAAATGCCTGAGGTCTTAGTGAGCAAGCAAGTTGGATGCACACCCACTTAGTTTCTTTTTGAGCTTTCATACATTTATAGCTCTAGTGCATCTGTTGCATGGCAATCCCTACTCCTCGCATTAACATCAATTGATGGGCATCTCCATAGCCCGTTGATTAGCCTCATTAATGTGAGACTTTCTCCTTTTTTGTCTTCCCACATAACCCCTACCATTATACCTTATTCCACCATAGTGCTATATCCATGGCTTGCGCTCATGTATTGCGTAAGAGTTGAAAAGGCTGAAGCGCGTTAAAAGTATGAACCAATTGCTTTGCTAAAACCGGGGTCGTACATGATATGAATATTTTGTGTCGGGAAGATGGAGCATAGCCAGACTATATGATTTTGTAGGGATAACTTGCTTTGGCTATGTTATTTTGATAAGACATAATTGCTTAGTTAGTATGCTTGAAGTATTATTGTTTTTATGTCAACATTAAACTTTTATCTTGAATCATATCAAATCTGAACATTCATGCCACAATAATAAGAATTACATTGAAATTATGCCAAGTAGCATTCCACATAAAAAATTCTGTTTTTATCATTTACCTACTCGAGGACGAGCAGGAATAAAGCTTGGGGATGCTTGATACGTCTCCAACGTATCTATAATTTTTTATTGCTCCATGCTATATTATCTTCTATTTTGGATATTATTGGGCTTTATTATTCACTTTTATATTATTTTTGGGACTAACCTATTAACCGGAGGCCCAGCCAGAATTGCTGTTTTTTTGCCTATTTCAGAGTTTCGCAGAAAAAGAATATCAAACGGAGTCCAAACGGAATGAAACCTTCGGGAACATGATTTTTGGAACGAACATGATCCAGGAGACTTGGACCCTAAGTCCAGGAAGCTTCCAGGAAGCCACGAGGTAGGGGGCACGTCTACCCCCTCTAGGCGCGCCCTCCACCCTCGTGGGCCCCACGTTGCTCCACCGACGCACTTCTTCCTCCTATATATACCTACGTACCCCCAAACGATCAGATACGGAGCCAAAAACCTAATTCCACCACCGCAACCTTCTGTACCCACGAGATCCCATCTTGCGGCCTGTTCCGGAGCTCCGCCGGACGGGGCGTCGATCACGGAGGGCTTCTACATCAACACCATAGCCTCTCCGATGAAGTGTGAGTAGTTTACCTCAGACCTTCGGGTCCATAGTTATTAGCTAGATGGCTTCTTCTCTCTTTTTGGATCTCAATACAATGTTCTCCCCCTCTCTCGTGGAGATCTATTCGATGTAATCTTCTTTTGCGGTGTGTTTGTTGAGACCGATGAATTGTGGGTTTATGATCAAGTTTATCTATGAACAATATTTGAATCTTCTCTGAATTCTTTTATGTATGATTGGTTATCTTTGCAAGTCTCTTCGAATTATCAGTTTGGTTTGGCCTACTAGATTGATCTTTCTTACAATGGGAGAAGTGCTTAGCTTTGGGTCAATCTTGCGGTGTCCTTTCCCAGTGACAGTAGGGGCAACAAGGCACGTATTGTATTGTTGCCATCGAGGATAACAAGATGGGGTTTTTATCATATTGCATGAATTTATCCCTCTACATCATGTCATCTTGCTTAAGGCGTTACTCTGTTCTTATGAACTTAATACTCTAGATGCATGCTGGATAGCGGTCGATGTGTGGAGTAATAGTAGTAGATGTAGGCAGGAGTCGGTCTACTTGTCTCGGACGTGATGCCTATATACATGATCATACCTAGATATTCTCAAAACTATGCTCAATTTTGTCAATTGCTCAACACGTTCACCCAATGTAAAATACTTATGCTCTTGAGAGAAGCCACTAGTGAAACCTATGGCCCCCAGGTCTATCTTCATCATATTAATCTTCCAACTCCGTTGCTTTTTATTTTGCTTTTATTTTACTTTGCATCTTTATCATAAAAATACCAAAAATATTATCCTATCAGATCTCACTCTCGTAAGTGACGATGTAGGGATTGACAACCCCTTATCGCGTTGGTTGCGAGGATTTATTTGTTTGTGTAGGTACGAGGGACTTGCGTGTACCCTCCTACTAGATTGATACCTTGGTTCTCAAAAACTGAGGAAAATACTTACGCTACTTTGCTGCATCACCCTTTCCTCTTCAAGGGAAAACCAACGCAGTGCTCAAGAGGTAGCAATCAGCTTGTTCACCTTTGCCTTCTTGCTGGGTTTGGCTTGGCCCCAGAAAATAAGAAATGTAAAAAGGTCAGTATAATGATCAAGCATAAGGTGTGAATAATTAAAATATATCCTTACCAGGTACAGTTTTGAAAGCTGGGATTTGCGTTACCGTTGACTCGCCAGAGGAGGAATGAGAAGTCCCCTGATAGTTTGAATCAGACAGGTTAAGAGGTTGTCGGAAATGACCCGCCTTAGGATAAAGTATGTCAGAAATATGTAAGACCTCTGGCCGGCATTTGCGAACCGGTGTGTTTGGTAAGCCGGAGGAACTAATCACGCCGCCACTATGTCGGGTGGTGCGGGGAGCTTCGTGTTGTTGTTTCTTCAAAAGAAACACTACACCACAACACTGGTGTAAGGACATATAAACTGCCGGGAAAAGGCTCTTTAAAGGGCAAATAAACTGCCGGGGCAGTGGTTCTCCTGACAAATAGAACCGCCACGAGAACGGCTGCCAGGGATTACTTGTCCCGGCAGATAAACTTCTCCCGGCAGTTTTTCTGCCTTGGCCCATGCATTTGCCGGCAGTCTATTTTCTCCCGGCAGATTGGTCGGGGCAAGGGAAACTACAATTACCGGCAGTTTAACTGCCTGCACAAGCACATTTACCCGACAGATGTTACTCCACCAAGTTGATTTCGCTAGCAAAATTTTATAGGCATTCGTATTATGTAATATCCATCCACTATATATGTCTAGACAACCAGGACATATCATACAATTTATACATGTAATTCAATCAAAGTAACATACAGGCTTCATCGAAATCTTAAACATCATTCCATAAACAAAATGACCATATATAAGGAGGTTGTTCACAAAAGGAGTACATATATGTTTGCCACAACCAGAATAAAGTACCGCCACAAGAGGAGATGTACATATGTTTCTAAATGTGTGCCACACAACCAAAATGAGCTTAACAAGCACCAAAATGGGCAGAGCAAATCTCTAGGTTCAACAAACAAGACATACAACATTATCACTCCATCTTAGTTGTAGATATTCCAAATCTCCAGCATCTTGAAGATCTTCCAAACCTTAGTGAACTTGTACCTTTGGGAAACCTGCAACAAATCAGAAGATGTTACATACAACAGTTGCATTCAGCACTTAAGGAAGAAGTTACAACAATCACATGCAACAGCTGGATAGCATTCTGAAATATAGAGCAACCAGTAACATCTCTAGAGTAATCTCTACTATAGTAGAGAACAAGTCCATTTTTATTATCTTAACAAGTAACAAGCTTATCTTCTCATCAAAATTGTGCAAAGTCTGTACAAATATTAACAGGAATATGTTACAACAATCATATACAGCAGCCGCATGGCCACATACAACAGCCGAATATGTTCTGAAACATAGAGCAACTAGTAACATCTCTAGAGTAATCTCTACTTTAGTAGAGAACATGTCCATTTTTATCATACTGATAGTAGCAAGTTTATCTTACTTCTCATCCAAATAGTGTGCAAAGTACAAATATTAACAGTAAATAGTACGTGTACCTATCTTGTATAGCAGAAAGTGGTATAATCATGTTCCATGCACAAAGTTACTGTACTAGCCAGCAAAAAAAGGAAAACTAATTTGAATCCTTATCAGCTTGAGGATTGTCACTGCAAGATGGCAGGAATTTTGAGAAAACAGTTTGACAGGCTTGCAAATATCTTAAGAATAATAATATAAAACTTCACAATATGACGGAGGTGTTACCATCGAAAAAACTTGAATGCAAGTACGTTATCATCAAATGACACTCCTAATAAGGCAGAGACACTAAAGATGTCCACAATCAGCTTTAATTTAAGAAACTGAATCATATTAACAAATCTAAGCTTTCAAAAGTGCAGAAGCAGAGTAGCAGTTATATATTAAGTTTTAGGCCAACAATAACAATGAATAAGCATGTGGTTCCAAGCTCTGATTCCTTGCTAGAAGTAATCCATATACATCATATGGGAAACTTCTTTGTTACTCAAGCAAATTTCTTTCTCAAGATATACATTGGAGTCTGCAACATGCAGAGACAGATAATGCCTGCCAGACATCAATCTCAAAAGAACATCTTCCAAGAAGGAACTTACATTACACCTTGTGTCAGAGTTATTCGATATAGCTATAAGGTTGGTGTTATTTTCGCCAAAGCATTATAATCCACCGCCATCTGCAAAAATAAAACACTGACAAGTAGCTTGAATTATATTCCTTGGTAGAATATATCAATAAGTACATATTATTACATGCTTGTGTAGCTATGACAATTTATTAAGTGGTTGTTGTAGCGTTCTCTTTTATCAGATTCGGCTAGAGTGTAATAGAAGAAATGCATAACTTAATTCAAAACCATTGAGTGATTATATATACTAACAATATAAGGTGTACTACTCGAAGCAGGATACAGGTTAACTACAATGTCAATATATATCAACAGTGAGAGGCTTTTGAGAAGAGCCTAGATTTAGTTATGTTTAAATTCTGGGACAAGATTGTTTGTAACAATTTCTAGGCAGAACCACCATAAGCCCTAGAGCTCCAGCCCTTTCCCAAAGCTTCTATCACTCCATATTCTATCCTTCAGCGAAGAAATGTGAGTGCTAAGCAGCAATGACGGAAAAAAGTCGGAATTAGTGCTGATTTCTAACACTATCTGCATGTAACAAGTACTGCTACACTACCCAGGTGGCCAAATTCAGAGCAACAAAGGTCAATGGGGAAAATCAAGAGCATGCACTTTACTGAAATAGTAAGGAGTTTTAACCCACATTGGAACAAATATAACTGAAATCCTAATAGAGTCAGAATAAATCCTAAACCCGAAGAATTAACAACCCAATCCACTGTCACTGCTTGCATAGCCATTGTATCCAAACAGGCCCTACATTCAGTGCTACCACTTCTGTATGGTTCTGAGCTTAAAAATAAGTTCTAGCTGGAGGAATGTAATCAACCAATAGAAAAATTAAGGCATGGGAAATAAGAAAACATAATCGAAACAACTGATGAAAATTTCCAATTCTCAAGATTTTGTTAGGAGAAGAACTTTGCATAAGTTTGAAGATTCTAAACTGTTCATATTTGGGCGGTGATCTTGCTCGCAATATTTATCCTTGACAGATGGATCAGAAATGAAAGCGAAAGTCAGTAACATACCCTTCTTTTTTTAAACGAACATGGCCTACATTTTAAGAATCTTCCGTATGACCTCATATACCTGAGCCTTTTCTTGTTTTGTTTTCTAAACTTACTCTTAGACCTGAAATAGGAAATGACTCTTACACCTGAAATAGGACCATATAGTTTTGCTATTACAACTGATAGGTACAAACTCAACTATATGGCTTCAAAAGTTGGAGCAACAAAGCTTCACAAAATGTACGCATAACTGAACTAATGCTCAAGGCATAAACCATGTGTGTTGTGGTGTATATTGGTTAATTAAAGGTAAAAGTTCCACTAGGCGCTAATTTTTTTTAAATAATACATTTTTTTAAATTACAGAAATAATACACAGAAAAAAAGAATTTACAAAAATAATACACCGTCGCCCACTGCAGGCCGACTGAGCCCAGTCGGCCCACAGCAGGCCGATCGGCTAGCAGGAGGCCGACTGCAGGCCGGGCTGGCACGCGGCGGCCTGTGGTTGGTCGGGCCACGTCGCGAGGGGGAGGCAGTGGCCTGTTGGCGTGGTGCGCCCCTGTCGGCCTGCGGCCCGCCGATCGGCCACCTGGTGGCCGACAGGGTGCTGCCGACCTGACGCGCGCTGGCCGGCCCGCCCTTATCCTCTCCTTCCTCTCCTTCCTCCATTATTCTTCTCCCGTGGCTCATTTCTTCTGTGTTCTTCCTCCTCCTCTCTCTAGAGAAAAATGGCACACATTTTTACACCTAAATGAGCTACATTTTCGCGATTTTGGCACCGTGAATGGGTTCAACTCATTTAGGGCAGCCAAAAGAGGTGTCGATCTACTGACGGGGTAGCTCGTGGTGGTCGTGGTGAGCATTTTGGTGGAGGTGGTGGTGGTGAAGTTGGGGCAGTGTTCGTCGTTGGGGCAGTTGGGGTGGTGAGGTGGTGGTGGTGGTGGAGGTGGTGGAGGTGGTGGTGGAGGTCGTTCGTCGTTCGTCGTTCGTCGTTCGTCGTTCGTCGTTCGCACGCACGCTTCAAGGGTATATTTCAGCCCACATTTTATTTTTCGTAGGTGCTCCGGTAGTATACGTAAATATTGTTATTTGCCGCGGTAGTATACGTAAATATTTGTGTGCGATTATTGTTATTTGGCCCGGTAGTATACGAAAATATTGTTATTTGCCCCGGTAGTATACGTAAATATTATTCGTTCGCACGCACGCTTCGTTCGATGTGAAATTAAATTTGTGTGCGATTATTGTTATTTGCCGCGGTTGTATACGTAAATATTTGTAGTTGCTACGGCTAATATTCGTAATATAGTTATAGGTGTGTGAATTGTATTAGTTGTTAGTGGGGATAATAAGTTGTTGCTTAATACTTGGCACGTACACAGGTGCGGGATAAGAAGTTGGAAACATGAATAAAAAGTTGGAAAGAAGAGACAAGTTTTTTTTAAAGAGTTGGGGTCGGCATGTGCATAGCATGTCAGTGTGATGGAAATTTAACAAGCAAACAAAAAATAGGAAAAGTAGAACTACATGTTAAAAAACGTTTCAGTCCGTACCCGATGCCAATATGAAGCAGATTACCCGCTAACCTTTATTATGCGTATTTTCTAAAGTTTTACCCATAACAAGCAATGCCACACTTTTTTTTAAACGGCCACGCTGTAGTTTAACAAAAAAACTTCGGATAAAAACTTCTTTGCAAGGAAGAATTTTACATGATCGTAGAAATAAGACGCATGCCTTTTTCTAAATTATTCTTAACATAGATTAAAATAAAAAATACATCAACATGGGCCATATAATTCAAATAAACTGAATTATCATATTTGTCGGTTATATTATTATTATTATTTGAGGCCTATTTATTATTAGTAAACATGGGCCTATTTATTATATTATTTTTAAAACAAGAGTCAAGCAACTCATCATGATCGTCCACATAGATTAAATTATATTGATCGTGAAATTTACTATGGTCCTGGTAATATATATATAGACATGTCTAATACTTGTATTTCTATGTTGAAAAAAAATAGGTGAGTCGAGATGTCCGATGTAGTGAAGTTGAGATTTTACTATGGTCCTAGTACTGTCCAAACAAATGAGTTGGGAGAAGATCTGAGTGAATTTACTCACATAGAGGTGGCAATCAACGCACCACAAACATGGTCTGTTAGTCAGTTGAAAGAATGGATTGCGGCAAGTTTAGGTCTTGATACTGAAACACACACCGTCGGTGTTCATGCATTGTGGACACGGTCAAGTTCAAAAATTTACTTTTATTTGAGGCCAATAGAGGGAGACTCCGATTGGGTGCGGTGGTTACAAGGTTGTGAACGAAGGGGATGCAATCCTGTTGCTTTAGTGCTTCCCATCGTGAAGGAGGTCACTGCACATGAAGGGGAGTGTGGCTACGAAGGACAGAGCAGTCATGTAGCAGGAGGAAATGCTTATGGTTACGAACAAGGACAGAGCAGTCAGGTAGAAGGAGGAAATGCTTATGGTTATGAACCAGGGCAGAGTAGTCAGGTAGAAGGAGGAAATGCCGATGGTGATTACAATGGCGAGGTGGACGCTGACGAGGTAGATGGGCACATGCAGAACCAGATGGAAGAAGAAGACACCGATGTTGAAAGGGGTCATGCCGATGATTCTGACGAGTCAGATGAAGAAGAAAATGCAGAGGAGGTCCCGAATCCTGCATGGTGGAATCATGACTTATCATCTGCAATGACCGTGAATGATGGACATGATTCAGCCTGGCAATATCACCAGAACAATATTGCGACGGGTGCTATGTATCCGAACAAGCAAGCCCTGAAGGATGCAATAATTAATTGGGCAATGTCCACGCAAAGGGTTTTCAAAGCTGAGGTGTCCAGTCAGAAATTCCTCACAATGGTATGCAAGAACGCAGATTGTCCCGCAAGGGTGCACGGCTTTCTCCCTAAGTATGGCACAAGTTGGGTGATAAGTGACTTAGTTAATCACACTTGTCTTATTCCCTGCATCCCTCAAGATCATGCCAACCTTTCATCCACGCTTATTGCTCGACTGTTTTATGATGAGATAGTGCAAGGCAAAGCTATGGAAGTGAAGGCAGTGCAGACAAAAGTGTTCGCCAGGTTGAAGTACAAAATTTCTTATTGCAAGGCTTGGAGGGCTAAGCATGCAGCGCTTGAGAGGAGATTTGGTTCTTATTTTGATGCATATGACTCTGTTGTCCACCTCCTCCACACCCTGCAGCAGCGGAATCCAGGCACCTATATCGATATCCAAGACATGTTCATGCCAGAGTTCCCAACTGTGAGGGTTTTGCATCGTCTCTTCTTCTCTTTCGGTGTATGCATCGAAGCTTTCAGGCATTGCCGACCGGTGATATGTGTTGACGGTACTTTTCTCACAAGCAAGTACAAGGGTCAGATCCTAACAGCCATAGGTCAAGACGGCCAAAATCAAGTCGTCCCACTGGCATTTGCTTTTGTGGAGAGTGAGAACATTGAAAGTTGGACATGGTTCTTCAGGTAGTTGAATATATCAGTTGTGAAGGAGAAGCCCAATGTGTGCATCCTTCATGACAGGCATGCAGGTATACTCAGTGCGATAAGGACACTGACAAACCCAGGCCCTGAGGAACAAGTTCCATGGCAGGACTTGCAGAGCCGTTGGTGCATGCGCCATCTCGGGGCTAATTTCTTCTCGCAGTTTAGAAATAAGAACCTGATGAATCTGTTCAAAAAACTCTGCAAGCAGAACCAGTTATGGAAGTACAATTTGATACGCGACAGACTTAATGTGTGCACGCAGAGACACATGAGGGACAGGAAAGCTGCAAGAGATGCAGCGGTGAGGGCACATGTTGAAGCAGTAGCTGCACAGTTGGCAACAGGAACAGCGGCCGTGGAGGAGGAGGCTGTTGGGCTATGTGACCTGCCAGGCTTTGACCCACCTGGTACTAGGAGAAGGCTCGGGAGGTCGATTAAAACCTTCGAGCAGTGGATAGAGCATGAGCCTCTGGAGAGGTGGTCTTTGCTACATGACACACATGGAGCAAGGTACGGTGTCATGACAATGAACCTCGCGGAAACATACAACTTTGTCCTCAGAGGAAACCGGGCATTGCCACTTACAGCCATCGTTGAGGGTATTTTCTATGGCACCGTCAAGTATTTCAGAGACAGACGTCAAATAGCAGAGCAGCATATCTTGAACAACCCAAATACACGGTACTGTGGAAGAGTCACGAAGTACATGGACAACAAGATGCAAAAAGCTAGGTCACACACTGTAGTCGCCATCGGTAATCAAGGAAGAAGGTTTGAGGTCCGCTTAGCCAACAACAAATTCGGATGTGCAAATGAGTTGAGGACGCATGAGGTGAAAATTGGCAATGAAGCCTGGCCAACGTGTGAGTGCACATGCAATAAACTGAAATTGCTTCACCTACCTTGCTCACATGTACTTGCTGCTTGCGGGCAGCTTGGAATGGACGCAATATCGTTTGTGTCTCCATATTTTCTGAAAGAGGCTGTCCTCAATACCTGGACAGGTGAGCTGATGGGTTTTCGATCAATGGGTAATTTCAACAGCGTCAACCCCGCTGAAAGGCGTTACATTCCAAACCCAGAGCATATGCGTACAAGTAGAGGCAGACGGCAGTGTTAGCGCATCCGAAATGATATGGATGAATCTGAAGCAGGAGTCCGACTAGGCAATGCATTCTATGCAATGAGTTTGGCCATAGGGACACTAATTGTCCCACTTTCGTCACTGGGCATGGACCAGGCAACCGGGGAAGAAGAGGAGGTAGAGGCAGTAGAGGAGTAAGGTCGAGAGGAAGAAGAGGAGGTAGATGCCATAGGACCGTTGGACGCACCGGCTGGTTGGGAGCGAGCTCTTACACAACGTTTTCACGGTGTTTTTCCGGATGCTCCGGATCCGGTATGGGAGCATCACGGACCTAAGTATGAGTGGTTGCTAAATTTCCGGGTAATTTGCCCTACCTATTATCTTCAAGTTATCGTGCATAAAGTTTTACAGAAAATAATTGCGGCTTACTAAAACTTTCTCTTTGCTTAATGCAGATCCAGAACTTCCGGGCGCCGTTGACTGCGGAACAGATCACTCGGAGCCTCGAGGCCTACTTACTATGGCTTTTCGGCAAGGTGATGTTCACGCAGAACCATGTCACCACTATTAGCGCCCTCTACATCCCTATGGCACTCGAGATAGCGAGCGCTCAGACGGTGGATCAGATCAGACAGAGGAGTTGGGGTTCGGCGGTGTTAGCGGCTACATACCGAGGTATGTGCAACGGTTGCCAGCTTACATCGAGAAAGCCAGCCCTTCTTGGATGCCCTCTATTCCTCCAGCTGTGGTCGTGGGAGAGGTTCTCTATAGGGCGACCAGATGTACGTGTTCATGAGCCTATAGACGCCATGTTTGATGTTGACGGCATCGACATGCCTACTTTTGGTCTGTGTTGGACTCGTCGCAAGGTATGCACCGTGTTGTAGTTTAATGCAACTTTTTCTGCACAAGAGATCATTCGATGCTAGCGGCTACTAACTTTTATTCTCTGCAGAGACGCTTTGCTAGTGATCAGACCAGGAAGGCATACACAGCATTGAACGAGCAGTTCGATGCGTACACCGGGGTCATCTGGCAGCCCTACACGGAAGCAGCCATACAAGCGAGATACCTTGCTCGTATGTCTGTGCTATGCACAAGGGACCGAGATTACTGGATGACAAAATCGAAGATCATCTTCGATGTCTTCGTCGAGGAGATGGCACAACAGAGGGTTATGAGGCAATTTGGTCTTCTGCAGTTGGAGCTACCTCCCCCTATAGAGAACCCGGTGCCAGCACACATCCACAGGTATTAACCAGTTTTTCAATGTTGCATTTTCTTTCATAGTACTCCATTCGAAGCTTTAGGTAATTGTTGAACACACACCACAATTTTAGGACGACAAGGAAGGGCATGAACAGGACAACTGCTGACTGGCTAGTTAGACTAGAGCCGTATGTTATAGAATGGGAGACAGCAAACACAAATCTATGGCACGAGAATCACAATTTCGATCTCGATGAATTCAATCTCTATTTGCGGCGCTACATGACCGGAACACGGTTACGCATTGTTGAGTACTCCCACCCAGAGGAGTTACCGGATCCTACTCCGTCGGATATGTACCCGAGCTATGATACTTCGGGCTCTAGGCAGTACGCGGTAAGATATTTTTTCTTTACTTAATGTTGTCACATACTTTGACATGCAAGAGACAGACATTATTAATCGTCATGCAAATTTGCAGGCTACCTTGACACGCGAACTGTACGACGACGTGACCACCTTTGGACGATCACTATCGTCTGGACCTCTTCTTCATCATCGTCCAGTGGTACAGCCCTTCTTGGAAAGAATTCAGAATAAGATACGGACTGTGTACGAGGCTATCACGTGCACCCGGAGAACCGATGTTGTTCAGCACGAGCAGGAGCAGCCGCGTCACTCCATGCACCGACATCAACCACGTCCACGTCTAGCACAGCAGCCGACAACCAGGCCACCCCGTCCTGACCAACCTGGCAGTTCTACGTGGCACCCGCAGCACTATGGTCCCACGTCGAGCTTCGTGTTTTCTCCACAGCCACAGCAACACGGTCCCTCGTCAAGCTTCGTGTTATCTCCACAGCCACAGCAGCACGGTCCCTCGTCCAGTTTCGTGTTTCAGCCAGAGCAGACGTCACACCCAGCAGGTATGTGTCTTCATATTTATTGTTTTCAATATTAATTGATGCAACCTCCTTCTTCATGATGAAACGTTCCATCGTGTAGGGGCCTATGGATATCAGGCGTCTATGTCGGCATCACATGATACGTGGGGGAGTGATCAACATCCCGAGGACAACATACAGGCTCAGACGTCGCAGCACACCCAGTGGATGAACATGTTTTCGACTCCTCCACCAGGCCCGACACAGGATACACAACATGACCAGGGAGAGTCTGAGATTCCTCCTCGTCACATTAGGGCAACCGACAGGTTGGGATGGTCTCCGATTCCAGATCCGCCTCCCCGCCAGGCCAGACGTCGTCACTGATGCTTCTATGTATCAGTAGAGACATTACCATCTATTTCTGTGTAAGACTTATGTCTATTCTATGTATGAGACAAATGACTATGTACTTATGTACGAGACATATGCCTACTCTATTTTAGTACTCTGTTATCGGAAGTACAAGATCATATTTAGATAGAACATAATATTCATACAACGAGACATTGCAAACAATTAGATAGAACTACATCTAATTAAATGGTACGTAACTAAACTCACAACATACAACATAAAAACTACATGAAGTCATCATCGTCATATGTTCGCGCCAACTTTTTCCCGCCATATGTTCGCGCCAACTTTTTCCCGCCACCCGTTTCCCGCCACCCGTTTCCCACCACCCGTTTCCCTCCTGCCATTTCCCGCCCCATTTCCCGCCACCCGTTTCCCGCCACCCGTTTCCCGCCACCCGTTTCCCTCATCCCATTTCCCGCCAACCCTTTCCCGCCATACCGCAGTCATTCTTTCCCGCCATTTTCTCCTCTCTACCTATAAAACCCCCTTCAGACGGAGCTGGATAAGCATTGCAGTGTGCTGGTGGTGAAGTTGGGGCACTGTGGTGGAGGTGAAGCTGTTGTTCGTCGTTCTTTGTTGGAGCCGGAGCACCGGCAGTTTGGTGGCCGCCGTTCGTCATTCTTCCTTCGCAAGCACGCTTCAAGGGTATATTTCACCCCACATTTTATTTTTCGTAGGTGCTCCGGTAGTATTTGTTAATATATTTACATGTCAACTAATTAGTTGTGAAAAAATGTGTAGTTGCTCCGGTAATAATCCGTCCTATATGTGGATGTCAAGTATTTAGGAGTGTCAGTATATGTAGGAGTCCAGAAAAAAGGTCCGTAATATAGGCAGTCCAGTCAAATATATTAATCTGTTAATATTTGTAGTTGCTACGGCAAATATTCGTAATATACTTGTAGGTGGGTTAATTGTATTAGTTGCTCCGTTAATATTCTGTAATATATAGCTTCGTAATATATAGACATGTCTAATATTTGTTAGTGGGGATATTAAGGGGTAGGTTAGGTACTCAATGCGATTTGTGTGTTGCAGATGGCTGAGGGTACTCAGTGGGTGCTTACCCCTATTGTTCATGTCCAAGGCTTGTCTCCAAGTGTTGTGCAAGTTAGTGAAGTGGACCTCACTTTTGATTGGTTGAAGACTAAATTCATGTTGAAGCAAGGGTTGAAGGAAGATGATTTTGTGTACTACGTCAGCAGGAAGCATTCAGATGGCCCTGGGGAAAGAAAATTGATTGACATAACTGATGATGGCAAGATTTAAGAAATGCTGAGCAAATGGGAATGGAAAAGGGTTGTTCAGTTGCATTGCTATAGGAAACCGAGTTATATGTGATGAATTTGTCATTCGAGATCCGCCTCCCAGGCAGGCCAGACGTCGTCATTGCCGCTCCTATCTATCAGTAGAGACATTACCATCTATTTCTGTGTGAGACATATGTCTATTCTATGTATGAGACAAATGACTATGTACTTATGTACGAGACATATGCCTACTCTATTTTAGTACTCTGTTATCGGAAGTACAAGATTATATTTAGATAGAACATAATATTCATACAACGAGACATTACAAACAACTAGATAGAACTACATCTAAATTAAATGGCACGTAACTGAACTCACAACATACAGCATAAAAACTACATGAAGTCATCATCGTCATCCTCGATTGATGCAGAACTCTTGCCCTTCGACGATGAAGAACTCTTGCCCTTCGACGATGCAGAAACCTTGCCCTTCGATGATGAAGAACTCTTGCCCTTCGACGATGCAGAAACCTTGCCCTTCGATGATGAAGAACTCTTGCCCTTCGACGATGCAGAACCCGGAAGCGGCGGCATGAAGATATCGTCTTCGTCCTCGCTCTCCTCACTCCATAAACATGGATTATTTGCTGCAATCCTTCTGAAAGTTTCACTCTTCGGCACCACTACCTTCTTCCACCTGTCATGCAACCTAAGAAGTTCTTTACGTACCTCCTCATAGGTCCTTTCAGGCCACCCAGACCTACGTAATTGGTGAGCCAACTCATTCATTATGGTGTCACTACCGGTGAGTTCGTCCCATGGAACTATCCTATTATCCATCCTGAAATCGGTAGCTAGCCTCAGAAGAGTCCTGCTCATCCCAGGGTGAAAACTACGATCGAAAAAATAATGGGACATCTCAACTACACTACACTGCAATGCTTATCCAGCTCCGTCTGAAGGGGGTTTTATAGGTAGAGACGAGAAAATGGCGGGAAAGAACGACTGCGGTATGGTGGGAAAGGTTGGCGGGAAATGGAAGGAGGGAAACGGTTGGCGGGAAATTGGTTGGCGGGAAATGGGTGGCGGTAAATGGGTGGCGGGAAAGGGTTGGCGGGAAATGGGTGGCGGGAAATGGGTGGCGGGAAAAGCGCAGTTTGGAAATGTCGATAACTTTCAAAACAAATGTTCATCACAATGGAAAAAGGTTCCCGCCTTTCAAAAAATGCATGCAATTTTTTTCGAAAATATGAAAAGAAATAGTTCGTGCCACTAAATGAATGTACGTCACCTTTGCTAGAAATATTCTCGTGTTTCCAAAAAATATCCATGACATTGTAAAAAAATGGTACTCCCTTCATCCCATAATATAAGATGATATTACAATCAATATACTCACATATCACGTGGGTTAACCAATGTTTAGATGGATCATGACATTTTAAGAAAATATTCGCGTGTTTCTAAAAAAAGTTTGTGAAAATTTCAGAAAAGCATTTTTAAAAATGTTGTGTGGTTTAAAAAAATGGTATTTCCATTAAAAATGTATTTGAAGAAATGTTACCATGTATTCATAACGTGTTAAAATATATACTTTTAAAAAATATCATCATGTATTATTAAAAATAGGCATGCACCAGTCGGCCCACAGCAGGCCAACTGAGCATAGTCAGCCCACTCCAGGCCTGTCGGTGTACTGGAGGCCGACTGGGCTTGAATCTGGTGGCCGACAGCCCAATCGGCCAGCAGCAAACTGATGGGCCACCAGTCGGCCTGCTGTGGGCCGACTGGGCTCAGTCGGCCTGCAGTAGGCCGATGGTGTATTATTTTTGAAAATTCTTTTTTTTGCGTATTATTTCTGTAATTTAAAAAAATTGTATTATTTAAAAAAAATTAGCCCACTAGGCTATCAGAATACTCGAGAAGATTATAAAATAATATCACATGAGAATTCTTTTACATAATGTTTACTTTGGTACAAAAGATTTATTTGGTGCATTGTGACCGTGAGTGTCCTTGTTAAGGAGAGAAAAGACATACAGGGAAACAAACAAGTGATAGCATCTTGATCCATACATACAGGTGATGAGCTCGATTATGATAGAGGTGTTGTGGTGCTCACTGGTAGCGAGTGTAGAGGAACTGGTGGTGCAGCGCGTGGTTGAACAATTAGTGGTTGAGCTCGACAGGGCCGACGTGGAGCAGCTCTACCAGCACCGCGCCATCTGTCTTCCACAGCAGCAGGTGCTGCACGGCTGCACCCCGAGAAGGTGCAGGCCCGACGAAGAAGAGGGACGCTCGATGACGATACAGCTCGCGGTTGACCCTGCTTGAACTCGATGCCACGAAGAAGAGCACCGTGTGGCGTTGGGAGTGAGGAAGAGGGAGTCCTTGGAGAGGCCGTCGGGGATGAACTCCTCAGGAGACAGGCGGCTACTCTCCCGGTCTCACTCTCTCAGAGGATCTGGGCGAGGCAGACAAGATGACGATGGGGGAAGTGGTGATGTGGAGGTGAACAACCGGGGCGGCGTTGATGAGGCCCGGGCCAGATCCGGCAGCATCGACCACCGGTGCGGCCAGACCGCCAGATCCAGCAATGACCAGGTCGGGCCGCTTCCATGGAAATGGCAGCTCAGCGGAGGAAGAGAGGTAGGGCGGCGGCGCACAGGGAAGGGGAGAACGGGCCGGCCAGAAGTAGAGTTAGGAAGGGGCGGCGGTGGAGGGGGGGCGGCGGCGGCGGGTCTGTGATTTGGGGAAGTAGGGTTAGGATGGGACGGGAGTGGCTGGGTCGATACAGAGGGATTTGGGGAAGAGAGGTTTTTTTAAGCAAAAGGAAAGAGAGGTTGGGCTAAGCGGCTATATTTCTTCGGCCGCGAAACTTTTGGGGATCTCCCGCGGTAGGCCCGATACTATTTCAGTTTGGCGTCAAATAAAGGGGCCCGGTAGAAAATGGGCTGTGGTTGTGTTGTCTCGGCAGAATATGCGCCTGAAAGACGTACCAGCAGTGTAAATGCCCCTGCGGCTCAAGTTCTATCGGCAGTTTGCGTGCCCTAAAGTATATGTACCGGCAGTAACAAATGTCCCGACAGATAGTTTGTCCTTATTCAGCAACTTCTCCCGGCAGTTAACTGCCCCTAATTAAGTGTTGTGGTGTAGTGAAAGTTGGGATCCAAGTGAGCTAGAGGGTGAGTAAAGCTTACTTTCTGGCTTGCTTGTCGGATTTTATGTGTTGGCAGAGGTTTTGAGCTGGAGGAAAGAATAATTACCTCTGCGTCACCTGCACGGCTAGCCTCTGCATCGTCCTGGTAATAATCATGGTCAATGAAATGTACAAAAAAGGAGCCAAGAGAGTCAAGTTTTACCTCTGACTCATCATCATCATCATCAATGTTTAACTCGGCGGTCTTCTTCTTGGCAGGCCTCTTGGTGGCCTTGGTTTTTGTACGAGCCGGTTTGGCCGGCTTATCTTACGGTTTCTTCTTCCAAAATGGAGAATCAGCCTGTTGAGGTCAAAAAGATCATGAGTAGGCATAACTACTGAAAGTATTGATTGAGCGGAAGGTGTGCAACACTTACGGCTGGCGGCTTATTGAAGGTGTTGAAAGGACTAAGTCATGTTTTGTTGCATTCCTTTAAAGGTCCGTTTAGCAATTTCTTGGTGGCCTCAGTGATTTCTGTATCAGACAATTGAATGTCACAGTGGCGTTGGGGATCTCTTACATCGCCAGTGTATTCGCACATTAAGCCGGGGTGACGGCTTAATGGCAAGATACTCCAGGACACCCAACACCGGACAAAGTCAATGACGGTTAAGCCATTGGCCATAAAGGCTCTGAGCTTTCAAAATGATGGCGCGTATTTGGCCCATTCCTTCGCACTGAGCCGTGTGGGGAGTGGGTGTGTGCTGCTAAGTCGGTGATCGCGGTAACCCGGCAGAGGATTCTCGCTAGTTGGAGATGTGTCTTGACAATAGAACCAAGTCTGGTTCCAATCTTTGGAATGACTTGGCGGCTTAGCATGCAGAAAGCTGACTTCTTTCCTCTTTTGAATTGAAACCCCACCGAGTTCGGTGTTGGGCCCGTCAACAAACTCTGTCTGACGGTTTAAATAGTAGAATTCTCTGAATAAATCAACTGTGGGCTCCTCTTGAAGATAAGCTTCATAGAATACTTGGAAGTTGCAAATGTTGGACACGGAGTTGGGTCCAATATCTTGAGGGTGAAGTTGAAAAAAATGAAGCACGTCACGAAAAAACTTTGAGCCGGGTGGGCTGAATCCCCGACTCAGGTGGTCAGCGAAAACAATCACTTCTCCATCCTTGGGTTTAGGAGGATTTTCTTCACCAGGGACCCTCCAGTGGATGACCTCTTTCTTGGCTAGGGCGCCAGTGGCAACAAAATTGTTTAAGTCTTCTTCGGTAACTCGGGATTGGACCCAGTTGCAAGCAGTATATGTCTTAGCCATGTTTCAATGATCTGAAAGAACGATTATGCTGGTTCAAGATTGTATGGTTAAGCCGGCTGTTGACTTAAAAGGCAAAACAATAATGAAGCATGTATAGGTATTAAACTAGAGATTGGCATTGAATTCATAAAGAGCTATTGGCGGCTTAAGAGGGGACTAATGGTACCTGGCGGGTTACTATTTATGCGTTAAGCCGCCCACACAATTATTGATTTACAGATCTAAGAAACGAAAAATTGCTAAGTGTTGGAAAAACAGGTTTCACAAATTGATACCATAATTTTGGATCTACGGCGCTTCAGATAATGGAAAAATATCTAGACCTAAATTGCACTGCTGTAGCAGTTCATATGTCCAGATCGGATTTTTTATGCAAAAGGAGATGACCTAATAGTGAAAATGAGTGTTACGACTACCACCGCGCAGGAGAGGTACCAAGTTCGACTAAAAAATGAGTGCTACAACGAAGAACGAAGATGAACTTCGATGAACTCATGGAAACCCTAATGGGATCTATGGGAAAAGAAAGAAGGATAATTCACCAGAGCTGTTGAACAGCGGAGGTGCGCGGACGAACTCTGGTCGATTCAGGTTGATGCAGCGGCCGTTGTTGAGGCAGTGGCAAAGGTCAACGACGACGGCGGAGCTCGGGCGCTGAGGCGACGCGAGGTGGAAGACAGAGACGAGGAGGCAAGGGGGGAAAGTGGAAGGGACCCCTGGCCCTATTTATATGGCTGGAAAGATAAGTGGCATGCGCGAGAATCGAGGAGACTAAAAATGGATATGTGACGGCGCAGACGCCTCGATTTTCGGAGGTTCATTAAAAGAGGAGATATATTGAGATTTTGGTTTTGTGTAATATTAATGACACGTGACGTCACGACGGGTTACCATAATCTTAAAAGATGACGTCACGGTGGGTTACAGGGCCTCGCAAGAATAAATGAAGAAGGATTTTTTCAAAGTGTTGAAGATTGATATGAACAAGTTCAAATCAACCTGGGGCCTAATGTTGGGGATATAACTACTGGGTACAACCCGGCCAGGAGGGGCCGGGTTATACCGCTGATGGTTGGTTATGACAAAGCCCATGAAGATGTTGAAGATGGTGGTTCACGAAGCAAGCTTACTGAAGGCCCAGAACCCAAAGGCGACTTAAGGCCCAACAGGTGTAAACCGCCAAATATGCATGACTTGTATTATAAAGCATGTATAGTTACTCACCGAGCCGGACACGTTGTGTATGAACCGGTCGGGACTCCGTGAGCCATCGGGCGTCAACCTGTGTATATAAAGGGACGACCCAACGGCGGTTCAGGACAAGAGACAAGACATCGAAAGCTAGGTCAAGCGTATTCGCTCCCTGGTAATCGAGACATAAGCAATACCACCTCAAACTAGATTAGGACTTTACCTTCACCGCAAGGGGCGGAACCAGTATAAACTCCTCGTGTCCTTTTTTCCGTTTAACCCCTTTAAGCTAACCTAGGTGCGATGGCTCCACAACTAAGTCCTTCTGCTAGGACATTTGTCGTGACAATTCGACGACACCATGTAAGGCCAATAGTTGAGGTACCTAGATCCAGACAAAACTCCAGACATGTAAGAATCTACCTTGAAGCAAGGTTTCTACTTGTTAAGGCGTTCCTCCCTATTGATGACAACTAATGCTACTAAAAGCTTAGATGAAGAAAAAGCTTCTGAGCGAAGGCTTGTTGGCTTTGGTTGTTTGCGTGGATTATCTTGTTAAGCTTTGTAGAGATGGTGAGCGTGAAGAAAGGACACTACCATCAAAGAAAGACAACTCTCAAATGGATTTACTGGTCTATGATGACCAAGTAGAAGCATCCGTTCCACATAGGTGATTTTTATAGAAGCATAGGCGCAAGCTCTTCTCAAAAGAATTTCGTTTTAGGATTCAGTCGTCCGTTTGTTTTGTTTTGAATTGACATAGAGAAATCTTTCTCGCGTTCCCTTAATTCAGGAATAGGTGGCAAAGGCTACTTGTTCCTTGTATATATATAAAGGAAAGGGGTTATTTTTCCTTTACGGCAATAAGAGTTGATTCCCTTGCTTGTAGTTTTGGATTGATTCCGTGTATTTCGCATATTTAAGAGTGGTTAGGAGAGAGAATCAATGTTTATGGGAAGATCAGGGGAAGAAGCGAGGTAGAGGAATTGGTCAACACATCAGGCTCATGACCTGAAGACTACATGTTCGAATCGTGTCCCCGCCTAATCATAGTCAAAATCTGAGATTGATCCTGGCTCAGAAGGAACGCTAGCTATATGCTTAACACATGCAAGTTGAACGTTCTTTTCGGGGAGCTGGGAAGAAGGAAAAGAGGCTCCTAACTAAAGTTGTCTCGCCCTGCTTCAAAACTACAGGGCGCGCGCTACGGCTTTGACCTAACGGCCTCCGTTTGCTGGAATCAAAATAGTTGAGAACAAAGTGGCGAACGGGTGCGTAACGCGTGGGAATCTACCGAACAGTTCGGGCCAAATCCTGAAGAAAGCTCAAAAGCGCTGTTTGATGAGCCTGTGTAGTATTAGGTAGTTGGTCAGGTAAAGGCTGACCAAGCCAACGACGCTTAGCTGGTCTTTTCGGATGATTGGCCACACTGGGACTGAGACACGACCCAGACTCCCACGGGGGACAGCAGTGGGGAATCTTGGCCAATGGGCGAAAGCCCGATCCAGCAATATCGCGCGAGTGAAGAAGGGCAATGCCGCTTGTAAAGCACTTTCGTCGAGTTCGCGATCATGACAGGACTCGAGGAAGAAGCCCCGGCTAACTCCGTGCCAGAAGCCGCAGTAAGACGGGGGGGCAAGTGTTCTTTGGAACGACTCGGCGTAAAGGGCATGTAGGCGGTGGATCGGGTTGAAAGTGAAAGTCGCCAAAAAGTGGCGGAATGCTCTCGAAACCAATTCACTTGAGTGAGACAGAGGAGAGTGGAATTTCGTGTGCAGGGGTGAAATTCGTAGATCTACGAAGGAACGCCAAAAGCGAAGGCAGCTCTCTGGGTGCCTACCGACGCTGGGGTGCGAAAGCATGGGGAGCGAACAGAAATAGATACCCTGGTAGTCCATGCTGTAAATGATGAGTGTTTGCCCTTGGTCTACGCGGATCAGGGGCCCAGCTAACGCGTGAAACACTCCGCCTGGGGAGTACGGTCGCAAGACCGAAACTCAAAGGAATTGACGGGGGCCTGCACAAGCGGTGGAGCATGTGGTTTAATTCGATACAACGCGCAAAACCTTACCAGCCCTTGACATATGAACAACAAAACCTGTCCTTAATAGGATGGTACTGACTTTCATACAGGTGCTGCATGGCTGTCGTTAGCACGTGTCGTGAGATGTTTGGTCTAGTCCCATAACGAGCGAAACTCTCGTTTTGTGTTGCTGAGACATGAAATTGCCACCGAGTGACGTGCCAGCGCTACTACTTGATTGAGTGTCAACACGTAGCTGTGCTTTCAGCAAGAATTTCACCATTGGGAGCCAGTGCCTTTCGAAGCACTTTCACGTGTGAACCGAAGTCTTCTTGCGCAAGACCCACGGAGACCTACCTATAGTGACATCAAAATACCAGTGAGCATGGAGGTTTGGTTGAAATTGGTAACGACGACGTCGAGTTGGCGGCGGAGGAAGACTCTGCATGAAGGCCAGAAAATGGTGTGGAACGTAGTGGTAATAGTACGCGCCCCGCTCCGAAACAAAGAAAAAGGTGCGTGCCGCACTCATGAGGGACTGCAGTGACATACTGGAGGAAGGTGGGGATGACGTCAAGTCCGCATGGCCCTTATGGGCTGGGCCACACACGTGCTACAATGGCAATGACAATGGGAAGCAAGGCTGTAAGGCGGAGCGAATCCGGAAAGATTGCCTCAGTTCGGATTGTTCTCTGCAACTCGGGAACATGAAGTTGAAATCGCTAGTAAACACGGATTAGCATGCCACGGTGAATATGTGCCCGGGCCCTATACACACTGCCCGTCACACCCTAGGAATTGGTTTTGCCCGAAACATCGGACCAATGATCACCCATGACTTCTGTGTACCACTAGTGCCATAAAGTCCTTTGGTAGTCTTATTGGCGCATACCACGGTGGGGTGTTCGACTAGAGTGAAGTCGTAACAAGATAGCCGTAGGGGAACCTGTGGCTAGATTGAATCCTTCGCGATGGAAATGCCCTCGCCTACTTGACTAAACTAAGGACCTCAACGGTATAAGCATGTAGATTTTCTACTTTTCCATTTCCTTCTTCTCTATCAATCACTAATCAAGACAAACCGGGCACTACGGTGAGACGTGAAAACACTCGATCCCATTCCGACCTCGATATATATGTGGAATCGTCTTGCCCCATATGTACTGAAATTGTTCGGGAGACATGGTCAAAGCCCATAGAAAGAGCACGAATACTAAAGAAAGCATTAGCGCATTGGACTCGAAATCCAAATTGTGCTAGCTGACAAAGAAAAAACAGAATATAACAGAGAAATATTGGTTCCGACTGGTTGGTAAAAGGACTCTAAATCCTTTGAGTTGTTCGACTCCACAACAGAACAAAGAATGAAATGAATGAATGAAAGCCATGACCTTGCCTCCAGTAGGAAGATCGAGGAACCGGTGCTGGCGCTCCTGGTTCATGGGATCCTAACCGCGATGGGGAAAAAGAGATAGGTTGAGGAGAAAGAAAGGAGAAAACTAAAGAGAAAGATGGACAGTATCCGAATCAAATAAGAAAAAAAAACGTAGCTATTTCATCAAATCCCGATTGTGTGGGTGTGAAGTGGAAAAATCCCGTTCTGGCTGGCAGCAGGCATAGGACTGAAAATCCTCTTCCGCCGGGCCTTTTGGACTCGAAATCCAAACAGAGAGAGTGGTTCAAATCCACCTGATGAGGACATGACTAGCTTGGATAAGACCAAAAATATTGCATACATGTATATTTGTGAGGTGATTTCTAATGCAAACTATGCAATAATTTATTTATGTCATCCAGGACAAAAATACTTCGCAAACTTTTGTGCCATGTCTAATTGTAGGTGTATGGGACATTTGTACAATCCACATATGAAGATAAGGGAAAAAGAGAAGTTTGGGTGCTGTTCAAAAACTCCTCTCATGTCACTTTTGGGCCAAGAGAAGATAGAGTCCATGTCTCATACGTGAATTTTTTGACTCCTCATATCAACTCGGAATTGAGTGATTCTTTTTGCGTTTGAAAGCTTGAGTCAGTGCCATTCTTGAGAAAAATTGTCAAAAATTTGGCACAAACCTTTCTAGAGGAAAGTTGGAGAGAAAGTTGTTGGTATATCCCGCTTGGCAGTTGTTTCACATCATTATCTTTAATGCTATTGTGATCTTCACTTTTATCTTGCTGTCCAGAGCTACTTCATATCCTTTATTGATGCTAGTTGTGCTACGCCGTGACCTCATTAGTGTTCTAGGCTCGCGTCTCTAGTCCGGTCTAGCCTAGGACCAGCTCAGTACCGTCGTTGAGCGTTTATTCAACATTGCATCTCTGAATTGATTATTGCTAATCTTTTGCTACCATATATTTAAGCCTTCCAAGCTCCACATGTTTCTACACCGTGTATACGTACGTTCCCCTGGCAATCGCTTTACTCAATCTTTGGAGTTATTTGACACCGTTGGTTGCCTGTCACCACCTGCTGCTTGGTAAGAACTTGTAAGATATTGATATTTGCTTTACTGTGAGCGCTTTAACACCACATCCTAGTAGTTCATAGGAACATTATTCTTGAATTTTGTTTCCTTTTTCTACTAATCATGACAGGTTCCGAAGATAGAAGTTCTTGGACGATGGATACATCTTCACCATCACAAGAGGTGGGACAACACACAAAAGCACGTGGTCGGGTTATCTCTTTACCATCATTTGAGGGTAGATTTAATCCTGCTATTTATCTAGCCTGGGAGCTTGAAGTAAAACAAGTTTTTAGTCACCATAATTTTTCTGAACTTGAGAGAGTACGAGCTGCCACTTGATACTGGTTTTTCTTATGTATGGTGGAGTGTACATTGTAAGAAAAACATTGATAACCAACCCACAACTTGGAAAGATTTGAAAGCTGTAATGAGACAACAATTTTTTCCTCCTTACTCGTCGTGAATTGCTTCGCAAATTGGAACAAATAAGACAAGGCAGTAACACTGTTGATGCTTACTATCAAGAGTTCAAATCTTATATGCATCATTGTGACATAGAAGAATCTGAGGATGATACAATGAATAGATTTTTTGGTGGTTAGAACCATGATATTCAAGCAAGATTTTGGTATATTCCTCGTTGCATTACTGGTATGTATGTTCATGCTTGTACCTTTGAGAGACAGATACAGGAGTACTCACTGGGTGACTACAACAACTACTATTCCAGTTCATGCTCACCACCACCGGTTGGTTCCTCCACCGTTGCACCTACTAGAGCAGCCACACCTCATATTGTGAGCGCGACATCATCTCAAGAGTATGGTACATTGCCATCATCCATACCTACATCCGCTACATGTTTGCGACAAGGTAACTGTAAAGGTATTGATGCTATAACTTCACATGAGAATGATGCATGCCTAGTTAACTTGAATACATCATGTGTTGAGTTACCTGTTGATTTAAGCACATCACCGATTTTAGAGAATGGAGTTACTTTCATGAATGCGTCATATGATCAAACAGTTGAAGTACCAACAATTTTGAGTGCATCCAATGAATTAATTGTTGATGCAAAAGAACCAACGTTTAATCATTTTGATATGACCTCTAATCATGGTGATGATTCTGTGCCAAATGACTTATTGCATGTTTGCTTATTTAAGCATGTTGTATCATGTAAATTTGATGCAAGTAAGGTTTATTCACCAATGTTAGATGGTCTAATAATGAACATTGTCAATCCTTTGATATGAATAAGAGCTTCACTTATATGTGCAAATGGAGTTGCAATATTTTCATGCCTTATACTACTTGTGATAATATTTTGGCTTTAAATTTTATGAACCATGAAAGTTACTCATGTATAGATGTGTCATATGTGCAAAAATCAAGGGAAGTAAAAATGGATGACATATACATATACAACATGTACACCTTGTCTCTTTTGTTAGCCACATTTCAGATTAAGCAACACTGAGGACGCCTTTGTTTTCAAGAAAGGGAGGATGATGAGGACATGACTACCTTGGATATGACCAAAAATACTGCATACATGTATATTTGTGATGTGATTTCTAATGCAAACTATGCAATAATTTATTTATGTCATCCAGGACAAAAATACTTCACAAACTTTTGTGCCATGTCTAATTGCATGTGTATGAGACATTTGTACAATCCACATATGAAGATAAGGGAAAAAGAGAAGTTTGGGTGCTGTTCAAAAACTCCTCTCACGTCACTTTTGGCCAAGAGAAGATAGAGTCCAAGTCTCTTACGTTCTGGATTCAGATTCGGACTGCACAGACATACCAAACTCAAAATGCCAAGAACTCTTTCATATGAACTCTGAACTGGGTGATTCCTTTTTTGTTGGAAAGTAGATTTCGTTCTCTTTCCAACTCAATTTGATTCACTTTAAAATTCGTCCGGTGCATTAAGTTGTTGACAAAATAATCTGACGCTGCAGCAAAATCCGAGTCAAAGTAGAAATCCAAAGGTGTTGCATCACCTCTACTTGGGCCCATGAGGCTTGTACGACCTAGGGTTAGTTTTAGGCTGCCTTGGGATGTCCTCCCACCTCCTTGGTTGCCACACCTTGCTCCTATCTAAGTAGATCCATCTAGTAGATTTTTCCTTGGGATTTGTTTAGTTAAAAGTTATCCATTGCAACTTCGTGTACTTCATTTGTGTCCAACGACAAGACCAAGACCGCTTTCGGATCCCCACCTTTATCAATACTTCATCTTTATTCGCAATATTCAGATTGCACTATCATATTCTTGCTTGTTCTTCGATTGCGTGCAGGACTAGACCTTCGTGGTTAGGTTGATCATGCTCCGGCGTGGTCAATAACTTCTCGGAGTTAGTTTAGCGATTGCTAAGGCGCAACGTCGTGCATGTTTGTAGTCGGATCGTCAAAGTCGACTCCACCAAATCGATAGTTATCATCTCATCAAAAGATCGGGACACCCTTGCCTCTATCACCACCTCAGAACAAACAATGAAAAAGGCGTCGAGCGGGTGCAAGCTCGAGGAGCTAGGAAGGATGAAAGAAAGCTTGACCGTTTTTTCACTGAACTACTTGAACTTTTTGTTCGAAAAAGCGGAGATAGCTCAATTCGAGAGAGGGTTGAGCTTCATCGGTTAGTGTGCACCAAAGGATGAGGTTTCTTTCCCGTCCTACAAGCTGAAACCGTTCTAACTTGATACTGCGATATCGTCAAATCATCCAACGGAGCATGGAAACCATTTCGGTGGCTGTAATGGCCTCCAATAGTTTTCTATGGAACCATACCACTATGGTCATCTATATGATTAGACCGTGCTACTTCACTAGACTTTCCTGAACTATCCATTTGATCCCCACGCTCGTGACACCACTTTCTAAACAAATGTTTCCAAAATCCAATGCGGAACCAAGTAGTAAGAGAAATTTATCATGGTAATTATTAGTAGAAAACCAAAGTGGAACGGAGAGAACGGAGAGTCAGTTACAATGAAAAAATTGTTGTGGAATCATGTTGAAAGAACAACATTCTGTGTCATAAATATCGTATATAGAGATTTTTCATGTATCGACGCTTTTGATTGAATTATGAAAGTACGTTGTACTGGACTTGCACCCCTAGTTACGCAGAAGTGCAAGCACAGAAGCGGATGACCGGACCTTACCAACATACTCAAAAAAGTATTCTATACTGGGGTATGTGCTCTTGACAAGCAATGTTTCCAGTCTAGCTGTGTCAAATCGGGTGTGAAGTGTCCTTCTAGGTTCTGGCTGGTAGAGCATAGGACTGAAAATCCTCTTTAGTTTCACACATGGGAATCTAAATCCCAATTGCGCTAGCTCTGTGGTTCGAGTCCACAACAGAACGAACAATGAATAAATGTGGGCGGTCAACCAGGTAAGCCTGTGCCCAGGAAAGAAAGGACTAGGGAGGGATTGAGAGAAGCTTTCACAGTGGAAATGAAAAAAAGCATATCGTTCTTAGAAATTGTGGAATTTGACTTAGTTAGAGCTATGGTTTAGCATCAAGAGGGAAGTTTTGTAAAAGCAACAGGAAGAATTGCTCAGATACCCGTGAGCGTATATAACTTGGGTCGTGTTATAAATGCTCTGGCTAAACCTATTGATGGGAGAGGCGAAATTATAGCTTCTGAATCTCGCTTAATTGAATCTCCTGCTCCAAGTAGAATTTCTAGACGTTCCATATATGAACCTCTTCAAACAGGGCTTATTGCTATCGACTCGATGATCCCTATAGGGCGCAGTCAGCGAGAGTTCATTATTGGGGACAGACAGATTGGCAAAACAGCAGTAGCCACAGATACAATTCTCAATCAAGAAGGGCAAGGTGTAATATGTGTTTATGTAGCTATCGGTCAAAGAGCATCCTCCGTAGCTCAAGTAGTAACTACTTTCCATGAGGAGGGGGCCATGGAATGCACTATTGTAGTAGCTAAAATGGCGGATTCACCTGCTACATTACAATACCTCGCTCCTTATACGGGAGCAGCCCCGGCTGAGTATTTTATGTACCACGAACGACATACTTTAATAATTTATGATGATCTCTCCAAACAGGCACAAGCTTATCGCCAAATGTCCCTTCTATTAAGAAGACCTCCCGGCCATGAGGCTTATCCAGGGGATGTTTTTTATTAGCATTCACGCCTTTTATAAAGAGCCTCTAAATGAAATTCTCTTTTAGGCGAAGGAAGTATGACCGCTTTACCAATAGTTGAGACTCAGTCTGGAGATGTTTCGACCTATATTCCTACTAATGTAATCTCCATTACAGATGGACAAATATTCTTATCTACGGATCTATTCAATGTCAGAATTTGAACCGCTATTAATGTGGGTATTTCTCCTTCCAGAGTAGGATCCGCGGCTCAAATTAGAGCCATGAAACAAGTAGCTGGCAAATCCAAATTGGAACTAGCTCAATTCGCAGAGTTACAAGCCTTTGCACAATTCGCCTCTGCTCTCAATAAAACAAGTTAGAATCAATTGGCAAGGGGTCGACAATTAAGGGAATTGCTTAAACAATCCCAGGAAAATCCTCTCCCAATGGAAGAGCAGATAGCTACTATTTATACCGGAACAAGAGGATATCTTGATTCGTTAGAAATTGAACAGGTAAAGGAATAGTTCAATCACCCCAGAGTCATCGAAATCCCCTCGAAATGGAGAGCGGCGCAAGTCTCACACTCTTTCTCTCACTCTCTATCCTCTGTCTTTAAGATTTTCCCCTCGTAGCTGATACAGTGAAATATTATTATGTAAGGGAGCTGATCCACATGATTCAATGGTGAATTCTGATTTCCCCACAGACTGAATCAAAGGAGAAGAATAGAATAATTCACTGGTGCATGCGGAGCAACAAACCTTCGTAGAAAAGGGAGAAAACCTGGAAAAAAAACTGGAAGTCTTGGTTGTATGACAAATGCTCAAATAATTGAGCTGCGTATTCGGATCCAAACGATCAAGAAAGGATCCCAGACTGCTCAAGATTATCTGCGCAGGATCAAATTCCAGTCTGATCAACTTGCAGCAGCAGGAGAACCTGTGACAGACAAAGATCTTGTCTTGTACACACTTGGTGGATTAGGCAGAGACAACCACTGATCAGATTCAGCTGACCTCGGAGAGGACTGAGATGGTGGAGAATAGCCACCAAGGAGAGTGGCATAAGACATCATATCCAAGGACCAAGAGAGTAGCAAATAAGATGAAATGTAAGTCACCATTCAAAGCCATGAGGAAGAGCTCAAGGATTCAGGACACTGGGCTGACCATCCAGGAGAAGGCGACACAGAGGGTATCATAAAAGAATCTGGAAGGTAATCCCTCTTGCTCCAAAAATGCTTTTGCTATCCTAAATGCTGTCCCTAATACATATTATTACGAGATTGCTTCCAAAAAGTAATATTAAACTAAAAGGATCCAATGAAGAACCGGTGAATAGCTTATATCCAGTCCTTCTCTATGACTTGCCGAATAGACTTATTCACAACCATTCACTGTCTTATTTAAAAGAGTCCCCTGTCTCGTGAACGATCAAACTTGGTAAACTTTGAAATAATCGTTTAGATAACATTAGCCGCTTTTCTTCCTTTTCTCTGCCAGTCTTTCAAGTTCTCACCCTCCCAGAAAAGAAGGGAAAGTCTTCTTACTAGATAGCTTTTATATCTCGCGAATAGGGAGTTAAGGAGTGTAACTATAACCCATTTGTCACAAAGTTCAATACTCTCTAGAGGAGGTAAACCAGTGGATACGGGTACGCCTGGTTGAAGCAGCCCCTACACTTCTATGGGTTGTTCCAGCCTCTGCTAGTGGGTGGTTTTTCATTTCCACAGCAGGTGCTTGGTTCAAAAAAGCTTATGAGTTGAGTTCGTCCTCAGCTACGGATTGGGGGCAGCATTCTCAGATTACTTGACTTGCTGCTAGCTTAGAGGAGAGAAAAAAATCCCGCTTTCCTTTACCTTTAAGTCCGAGAGAAGGCTTTTTCTTTCTATTAAAAGATGACAAATAAGAGGGGTGATCAGTCCTCTTTCAATACTTCATCTTCTTATGAGTAGGCACCACAGGGGGTCCTCAGTCTGAATCCTCCACTAGCATTGGACCAACAGTCAGTCTAGCTCTCGCTCTTATCCAATTTCCTTATCCTTTCAGGGGAAGGTTGGAGTAGTAGGAAAATACAATTTCTTTTGTTGCATGCGTACTCGCTTGTGAGACTGAAGAAATTAAAGCTAAATGACAATCTTAACCTACCTGCTTACAGGATCCTTAAGAAACTGTGGACTTTTGCACCTTTCTGTCTAACTTGAGTTATCTTTTACTTCTCTCCCCTCGGCAAAGTGGATAGGAAAGAGTCTTGCTTCCATTCCACTAGCCAAGAATAAGGAGAGCGACTTTCTCTTTTGAACCTCTTAAGCTGACATGGAAAAAAAGTGGTGCACCCCTCAAAGATATAGGGACCGCCATGCTCGTCCACTTTCTTGATAAACGACTCGATGCATTTTCTCTTCCTTGCCGCTGAGACTGAGACCTATCAAAAAGATCTATTACTAAAAGGATATTGGGATCATCCTATGGTTACCGGATGATGGGAATAACTAATCATAAATTTGGAAATGAGCACGAAATGTCTATAAATGAATTTTCTCACCATTCATTATTTTCGGGTCTTTTCGTTGCATTCACTTACAACAAGAAACAACCACCAGCGTTTGGTGCAAAACTTGCATTTTGGTGCATTCTTCTTCCTTTCCTTGGTCTTTCGTTCTGTCATATTCCAAATAACTTATCTAATTACAATGTATTAACCGCTAATGCACCTTTGTTATCAAATCTCAGGGACATGGTCTAATCATGAGGGTAGTATTTTATCATGGTGTTGGATCCCAAGTTTTTATGGATACCTTTTTTGTTACCGGGGTCGACCCCAAAGCCATAATGTCTCAAAACGAAGAGGCTATAGAGAAACTTTGATTTTTTTTCCTTTGTCTCGAACTTCATGAAGAACTCCATTCTATCTCTCCAACAAAAAAGTTGGGCTGCGCCCTAGTTGTACACTCCCTTCGTTCGGAGAACCCTTGTTGATTCTGAACTTCGTTCTCAAAGTAAGCATCCTTTTAACGGGGCATCCCTTTTTAATGTGCCACTTAACCCTGTTTTGAAAATGAGTTTTACTCTTCTGGGCGCTCCCGTGGTTTGCAAGAAGGAAAAAGGACTAATCTTTTGTTACATTTGGCACGAGATGAAAAAGAGAGAGCTTCGTCTGTCGATGAACAACAGATTGACGGAGCTCTTGGCATTGCTTTGTTTTTCTCTCCTTTCCTATCAGCGAGTTCTGATCCTTTTGTTCGAAATTTCTTCGTTCATACCGAACCGCTTGCAGAATCAAATCCAGTTCCACAAGATCCTATATCAGCTATACATCATCCTTGTATTTATGCCAGAGATGTCGCCAGTGCTATGGGCTTTGGGTTATGTAGTTCAAAAATGATGAATCGGATTGTGGCACTCCACTCGCCGCCAATGCAGAAGAATGTCGTCGAAAAAATGGAACGCTGCTTCGCTATGCTGCATGCGTCAGATCCCATATAAGAAGCTCGCTCTTTACCTGATCATTCAAAGATTTTGTGGGTGGCGCGCCTGCTCTATTGTTGCGTAGCAATAGAAGCCTGCTCATGCTGCTTCGGTGGCGCTTTTTCACCTTCTCTTCGCTCTGGACAGGAGCGCTAATGGACACGGGGAGGGAGCAGGAGAAGCGTGTCGTTCATAATGGAAAGAAAGACACCACTACTTCGCCTCTTTGTTGGAACGCCGGCGCGAACACGGTGGTCTCTGACCAGGACGAGGAACCAGTTTGAATTTGGATCTTGACATGTCGGTTGTTTTTAACCATAGGCATCTTGCTAGGAAGTTGGTGGGCTCATCATGAATTAGGTCGGGGTGGCTGGTGGTTTCGGGATCCCATAGAAAATGCGTCTTTTATGCCTCAGTAATTCTACCCCTTCTTCATTCTTGGACCTCGCTTCCGAATATTTTGACTCTTCCATGTTGTGTCTTAGGAACCTTTTCAACACGGTCCGGATTGCTAGCTCCCGTTCATAGTTCCGCTATAGACGATACACAAGGAAGATTTTTATGGCGGTTCTTCCTTCTAATTATAGGCATATCTATGACTCCTTTTTACCAGATGAAGCAGGAGGCATCGGTCCGTAGAACCTATAAAAAAGAGATGGTTGTGGCGCGAAGTACTCTTGTGCACCTACGTCACTCGGCTCGCGCGCAACCCCGCCCCGTTATGTTATGTTATGGAAGACTTTAGATTCTTGTTGGGCTGGTTATTCAGAGCCAGCAACTGGCTGCCGGATTTCGTCCCGTCCGTAGCGCTTCAGAAGTCACTCTGGCATGGCGCTGCTGGATAATTCTGACCAATAGGAATAGGAGGAAAAAAAGATTATGATGAACATCTATTGGAGTCGATCATTTCCAACATCCAATTCAAGTATCTTATTATGTAGTGGAAACGCCTCACAATCTTCAGTTTTACGCTTACGCTTAAGGGAAGAAATGTTCTTGGTGGATGCAGACCCTGGTACCCCCAAAATTTGTATGCAAGATGAGCTTACAGGACTGCCAATCAAGCGAGCCACCAGGTTTGAGAATAAGGTGGGATATGTAGTGGCTGGTGAATCACTGATCAAAAAGCGGATTTTTGATAGATTATTCATCAATATAGTGGCCGGTGAATCACTGATCAAAGAGCGAGCAGCCTCCAGGTTTAATGATTTTTTGGGATCCCTGGATGTAGCGGCTAGCGAACCGCTTCTTCTTCCACAAAGATTCAGACAAAACCGAGCTTGGATAGAACTGAAGAAGATTTGGCGAACGAAGAAAAAGGTCAACGGGTTTATTTAAAAAAATCAAAGGAGGTTATTCAGTAGCCATCGCGGGTTTCATTACTTTTCTTCCATTCAAAAAAGCTCTTCAAAAAAAGGATAGCGAATGATCGATTCACCATTGCTAGCATTAACCCTAAAAGGAGAGATATTGTGATAATAGCAGGAGATCAAACAAGAACTTGATGAAAAGATAGAAAAAAATTATGAAAAATCCGAAGCCCACCTTAATCCATTTTGTTGAGGATCTTGCATTTATTCCGGCCCTATAGTTACATAGCCAAGAAAGGCTCTGGCAATCATGCATGACTGGCGGAGCGCCTATCGCCCTAGCACGACACTCTAAAATGGATGTTGGGTTGGGCCAGCAAGAAGACTTCGACTAGGGTAACGAAGAATGGAATTGAAGAAGGCAGCATAGTCTAAGATAACAAGTAAGTGGTGGATTTGGATGGAGTCTCGCAGAAGAAGAGTACGCGCGCTAGCGTGCCCCAAGACCTCAGCCCTTTTTCTGCTTGCTAGCCAAGGTCAGTTTACTGAATCCCCCTTCCAAACACCAACCCAATCTCCATTCCTTGATGAGAAATGAGCAAGAGCATATGTTTCTCAAAAATATAGCTCCTATATAAACCTAGCCCTTACTACCCGAACTTCTTACCTTCAAAAAGGACTAACTGCCTGAACCCGCTTGCTTATCTTCTACAATCTAATTAAGTTAAGCACTGGTTATTTTTTTAAGTGACCGGAAGTTCTATCAACTACTATTCTAGCACCCAGCTGTGCCATTTGTTTATTCTATTCTTCAGGTATTCCTTTGAATAACTCATCTTATAAAGCCAAGGCCTGACATCCATTGTGGGGATCATGTTTTATCGGGAGACATGGCCTGGTGGTTTCTGACCGAGATTCCTAATCAATAGGGGTAAGATCTCTTCGCATGATCTGGTCCTACCTTTCGTCTACGCTATCTTTTTCTCCCTTCTCAGCTACTGTCCTTACTCCGGATAAATTGGAACACATAGATTATGTTCGTTCCTACCCTTCGCTTCAGGCCATAGTGCTTCTGAATTATTTCTATACCCCTTTGATGATGCAGCATCTGACTCTCGTGGGTAAACTCCTACTTGATTAGTTAGAACTTCTCTGTCTCAACTCGTGGACCTATCTATCTTCTTCTTTTTAAGAGATAGGGGTTTGCTATTCTCACGGATTGCAATTTATTTACCCCATTGAATAGTTTTTTCCTTGTTTTAGCCCTTCCTTCATCTGAACCTTCCAAGTACTAATCTATCTTTATGGGGAAGACCCTTCATCTGACCTCCGGGCTACCTTGTCAATTGTAAAAAGTAGTTGAGTCGTGTCTCGCAAGAGCAAAAAGAGTGAAATGAGGACGTAAGCCCCCTGGGTCTTCCTCTTCCTTCTAAACTAATTGCTTTCGCTTGAATCATCTAGTAAAAAAGTATACTGAGTGGTTGAAGGAAAGCGAAAAGGAATGGCTTTTTCATGTACCAGATCTGGTGAGCCAGACATCAAGCAAAAATGGACATACAATCAAAGAGTAAGGACGAGTTATTTGCAATGACGGGTGGATTGTGTTGGGGAACGTAGTAATTTCAAAAAAAATTCCTACGCACACGCAACATCATGGTGATGCATAGCAATGAGAGGGGAGAGTGTTGTCCACGTACCCTCGTAGACCGACAGCGGAAGCGTTATCACAACGCGGTTGATGTAGTCGTACGTCTTCACGATCCGACCGATCAAGTACCGAACGTACGGCACCTCCAAGTTCTACACACGTTCAGCTCGATGACGTCCCTCGAACTCCGATCCAGCCGAGTGTTGAGGGAGAGTTTCGTCAGCACGACGGCGTGGTGACGATGATGATGTTCCACCGACGCAGGGCTTCGCCTAAGCTCCGCAACGGTATTATCGAGGTGTAATATGGTGGAGGGGGGCACAGCACACGGCTAAAATATCGTATATCAAGTTGTGTCTATGGGGTGCCCCCTGCCCCTGTATATAAAGGAGCAAGGGGAAGAGGGCCGGCCAAGGGGAGGTGGCGCGCCCAAGGGGGGAGTCCTACTCCCACCGGGAGTAGGACTCCTCCTTTCCTTGTGGGAGTAGGAGAAGGGAAGGGGGTAGGAGAAAGAAGGAAGGGGGCGCCCCCCTCCCTAGTCCAATTCGGACTAGCCCATGGGGAGGGGTGCGGCCACCCTTTGAGCTCTTTCCCTCCTTTCCCGGATGGCCCATTAAGGCCCAATACGAATTCCCGTAACTCTCCGGTACTCCGAAAAATACCCAAATCACTCGGAACCTTTCCGAAGTCCGAATATAGTCGTCCAATATATTGATCTTTACGTCTCGGCCATTTCGAGACTCCTCGTCATGTCCCCGATCTCATCCGGGACTCCGAACTCCTTCGGTACATCAAAACTCAATAAAACTGTCATCGTAACGTTAAGCGTGCGGACCCTTCGGGTTCGAGAACTATGTAGACATGACCGAGACACCTCTCCGGTCAACAACCAATAGCGGGACCTGGATGCCCATATTGGCTCCCACATATTCTACGAAGATCTTTATCGGTCAGACCGCATAACAACATACGTTGTTCCCTTTGTCATCGGTATGTTACTTGCCCGAGATTCGATCGTCGGTATCTCGATACCTAGTTCAATCTCGTTACCGGCAAGTCTCTTTACTCGTTCTGTAATACATCATCCCGCAACTAACTCATTAGTCACAATGCTTGCAAGGCTTATAGTGATGTACATTACCGAGTGGGCCCAGAGATACCTCTCCGACAATCGGAGTGACAAATCCTAATCTCGAAATACGCCAACCCAACAAGTACCTTTGGAGACACCTATAGAGCACCTTTATAATCACCCATTTACGTTGTGACGTTTGGTAGCACACAAAGTGTTCCTCCGGTAAACGGGAGTTGCATAATCTCATAGTCATAGGAACATGTATAAGTCAATGAAGAAAGCAATAGCAATATACTAAACGATCGGGTGCTAAGCTAACGAAATGGGTCAAGTCAATCACGTCATTCTCCTAATGAGGTGATCCCGTTAATCAAATGACAACTCATGTCTATGGCTTGGAAACATAACCATCTTTGATTAACGAGCTAGTCAAGTAGAGGCATAATAGTGACACTCTGTTTGTTTATGTATTCACACATGTATCATGTTTCCGGTTAATACAATTCTAGCATGAATAATAAACATTTATCATGATATAAGGAAATAAATAATACTTTATTATTGCCTCTAGGGCATATTTCCTTCAGTCTCCCACTTGCACTAGAGTCAATAATCTAGTTCACATCGCCATGTGATTTAACATTAATAATTCACATCACCATGTGATTAACACCCATAGTTCACATCTCTATGTGACCAACACTCAAAGGGTTTACTAGAGTCAATAATCTAGTTCACATCGCTATGTGATTAACACTCAAAGAGTACTAAGGTGTGATCATGTTTTGATTGTGAGATAATTTTAGTCAACGGGTCTGTCACATTCAGATACGTAAGTATTTTGCAAATTTCTATGTCTACAATGCTCTGCACGGAGCTACTCTAGCTAATTGCTCCAACTTTCAATATGTATCTAGACCGAGACTTAGAGTCATCTAGATTTAGTGTCAAAACTTGCATCGACGTAACCCTTTACGACGAACCTTTTGTCAATTCCATAATCGAGAAACATATCCTTATTCCACTAAGGATAATTTTGACCGCTGTCCAGTGATCTACTCCTAGATCACTATTGTACTCCCTTTCCAAAATCAGTGTAGGGTATACAATAGATCTGGTACACAGCATGGCATACTTTATAGAACCTATGGCCAAGGCATAGGGAATGACTTTCATTCTCTTTCTATCTTTTGCCGTGGTCGTGCTTTGAGTCTTTACTCAATTTCACACCTTGTAACACAGGCAAGAACTCTTTCTTTGACTGTTCTATTTTGAACTACTTCAAAATCTTGTTAAGGTATGTACTCATTGAAAAACTTATCAAGCGTCTTCATCTATCTCTATAGATCTTGATGCTCAATATGTAAGCAGCTTCACCGAGGTCTATCTTTGAAAAACTCCTTTCAAACACTCCTTTATGCTTTGCAGAATAATTCTACATTATTTCCGATCAACAATATGTCATTCACATATACTTATCAGAAATGTTGTAGTGCTCCCACTCACTTTCTTGTAAATACAGGTTTCACTGCAAGTCTGTATAAAACTATATCCTTTGATCAACTTATCAAAGCGTATATTCCAACTCCGAGATGCTTGCACCAGTCCATAGATGGATCGCTGGAGCTTGCATATTTTGTTAGCACTTTTAGGATTGACAAAACCTCCTGGTTGCATCATATACAACTCTTCTTTAATAAATCCATTAAGGAATGTAGTTTTGTTTATCCATTTGCCAGATTTCATAAAATGCGGCAATTGCTAACATGATTCAGATAGACTTTAAGCATAGATACGAGTGAGAAACTCTCTCATCGTAGTCAACACCTTGAACTTGTCGAAAACCTTTTGCGACAATTCTAGCTTTGTAGATAGTAACACTACTATCAGCGTCCGTATTCCTCTTGAAGATCCATTTAATCTCAATGGCTCGCCGATCATTGGGCAAGTCAATCAAAGTCCATACTTTGTTCTCATACATGGATCTCATCTCAGATTTCATGGCCTCAAGCCATTTTGCGGAATCTGGGCTCACCATCGCTTCCTCATAGTTCGTAGGTTCGTCATGGTCAAATAACATGACCTCCAGAACAGGATTACCATACCACTCTGGTGTGGATCTCACTCTAGTTTACCTACGAGGTTTGGTAGTAACTTGATCTGAAGTTTACATGATCATCATCATTAACTTCCTCACTAATTGGTGTAGGAGTCACAGGAACAGATTTCTGTGATGAACTACTTTCCAATAAGGGAGCAGGTACAGTTACCTCATCAAGTTCTACTTTCCTCCCACTCACTTCTTTCGAGAGAAACTCCTTCTCTAGAAAGGATCCATACTTAGCAACGAATGTCTTGCCTTCGGATCTGTGATAGAAGGTATACCCAACTGTCTCCTTTGGGTATCCTATGAAGACACATTTCTCCGATTTGGGTTTGAGCTTATCAGGATGAAACTTTTTCACATAAGCATCGCAACCTCAAACTTTAAGAAACGACAACTTTGGTTTCTTGCTAAACCTCAGTTCATAAGGCGTCGTCTCAACGGATTTTGATGGTGCCCTATTTAACGTGAATGTAGCTGTCTCTAATGCATAACCCCAAAACGATTAGTGGTAAATTGGTAAGAGACATCATAGATTGCACTATATCCAATAAAGTACGGTTATGACGTTCGGACACACCATTATGCTGTGGTGTTCCAGGTGGCATGAATTTGTGAAACTACTCCACATTGTTTTAATTGAAGACCAAACTCGTAACTCAAATATTTGTCTCCGCGATCAGATTGTAGAAACTTTATTTTCTTGTTACGATGATTTTCTACTTCACTCTGAAATTATATGAACTTTTCAAATGTTTCAGACTTCTGTTTCATTAAGTAGATATACCTATATCTGCTCAAATCATCTATGAAGGTCAGAAAATAATGATACCTGCTACGAGCCTCAATATTCATCGGACCACATACATCAGTATGTATGATTTCCAACAAATCTGTTGCTTGCTCCATTGTTCCGGAGAATGGCGTTTTAGTCATCTTGCCCAAGAGGCATGGTTCGCAAGCATCAAGTGATTCATAGTCAAGTGATTCCAAAATCCCATCAGCATGGAGTTTCTTCATGCGCTTTACACCAATATGACCTAAACGGCAGTGCTACAAATAAGTTGCACTATGATTATTAACTTTGCATCTTTTGGCTTGAATATTATGAATATGTGTATCACTACGATCGAGATCCAACAAATCATTTTTGTTGGTGTGTATGACCAAAAAAGGTTTTTATTCATGTAAACAGAACAACAATTGTTCTCTAACTTAAATGAATAACCGTATTGCAATAAACATGATCATATCATATTCATGCTCAACGTAAACACTAAATAACACTTATTTAGTTTCAACACTAATCCCGAAAGTACAGGGAGTGTGCGATGATGATCATATCAATCTTGGAACTACTTCCAACACACATCGTCACCTCGCCTTTTTACTAGTCTCTGTTTATTCTGCAACTCCCGTTTCGAGTTACTACTTTAGCAACTAAACCAGTATCAAATACCGAGGGGTTGCTATAAACACTAGTAAAGTACACATCAATAACATGTATATCCAATATACCTTTGTTCACTTTGCCATCCTTCTTATCCACCAAATACTTGGGGCAGTTCCGCTTCCAGTGACCAGTCCCTTTGCAGTAGAAGCACTTCGTCTCAGGCTTAGGTACAGACTTGGGCTTCTTCACTTGAGTAGCAACTTGCTTGCCATTCTTTTTGAAGTTCCCCTTCTATCCCTTTGCCCTTTTCTTGAAACTAGTGGTCATGTTAACCATCAACACTTGATGCTCTTTCTTGATTTCTACCTGCGTCGATTTCAACATCACGAAGAGCTTGGGAATTACTTTCTTCATCCCTTGCATACTATAGTTCATCACGAAGTTCTACTAACTTGGTGATGGTGACTAGAGAATTCTGTCAATCACTATTTTATCTGGAAGATTAACTCCCACTTGATTCAAGCGATTATAGTACCCAGACAATCTGAGCACATACTCACTAGTTGAGCGATTCTCCTCCATCTTTTAGCTATAGAACTTGTTGGAGACTTCATATCTCTCAACTCGGGTATTTGCTTGAAATATTAACTTCAACTCCTGGAACATCTTATATGGTCCATGACGTTCAAAACGTCTTTGAAGTCCTCATTCTAAGCCGTTAAGCATGGTGCACTAAACTATCAAGTAGTCATCATATTGAGCTAGCCAAACGTTCATAACGTCTGCATCTGCTCATGCAATAGGTCTGTCACCTAGCGGTGCATCAAGGACATAATTTTTCTGTGCAGCAATGAGGATTATCCTCAGATCACGGATCCAATCCGCATCTTTGCTACTAACATCTTTCAACATAATTTTTCTCTAGGAACATATCAATAATAAACACAGGGAAGCAACAACGCGAGCTATTGATCTACAACATAATTTGCAAAATACTATCAGGACTAAGTTCATGATAAATTCAAGTTCAATTAATCATATTACTTAAGAACTCCCACTTAGATAGATATCCCTGTAATCATCTAAGTGATTACGTGATCCAAATCAACTAAACCATGTCCGATTAACACGTGAGATGGAGTAGTTTCAATGGTGAACATCACTATGTTGATCATATCTACTATATGATTCACGCTCGACCTTTCGGTCTCCGTGTTCCGAGGCCATATCTGTTATATGCTAGGCTCGTCAAGTTTAACCTGAGTATTCCGCGTGTGCAACTGTTTTGCACCCGTTGTATTTGAACGTAGAGCCTATTACACCCGATCATCACGTGGTGTCTCAGCACGAAGAACTTTCGCGATGGTGCATACTCAGGGAGAACACTTATACTTTGATAATTTAGTGAAGGATCATCTTATAATGCTACCGTCAAACAAAGCAAGATAAGATGCATAAAGGATTAACATCACATGCAATCAATATAAGTGATATGATATGGCCATCATCATCTTGTGCTTGTGATCTCCATCTCCGAAGCACCGTGCTTGTGATCTCCATCTCCGAAGCACCGTCATGATCACCATCGTCACCGGCGCGACACCTTGATCTCCATCGTAGCATCGTTGTCGTCTCGTCAATCTTATGCTTCTACGACTATCGCTACCGCTTAGTGATAAAGTAAAGCATTACATGGCGATTGCATTGCATACAATAAAACGACAACCATATGGCTCCTGCCAGTTGCCGATAACTCGGTTACGAAACATGATCATCTCATACAAGAAATTATATCACATCATGTCTTTGACCATATCACATCACAACATGCCCTGCAAAAACAAGTTAGACGTCCTCTACTTTGTTGTTGCAAGTTTTACGTGGCTGCTACGGGCTTAGCAAGAACCGTTCTTACCTACGCATCAAAACCACAATGATAGTTTGTCAAGTTGGTGCTGTTTTAACCTTCGCAAGGACCGGGCGTAGCCACACTCGGTTCAACTAAAGTGAGAGAGACAGACACCCGCGAGTCACCTTTAAGCAACGAGTGCTCGCAACGGTGAAACCAGTCTCGCGTAAGCGTACGCGTAATGTCGGTCCGGGCCGCTTCATCTCACAATACCGCTGAACCAAAGTATGACATGCTGGTAAGCAGTATGACTTATATCACCCACAACTCACTTGTGTTCTAATCGTGCATAGCATCAACGCATAAAACCAGGCTCGGATGCCACTGTTGGGGAACGTAGTAATTTCAAAAAAATTCCTACGCACACGCAAGATCATGGTGATGCATAGTAACGAGAGGGGAGAGTGTTGTCCACGTACCCTCGTAGACCGACAGCGGAAGCGTTATCACAACGCGGTTGATGTAGTCGTACGTCTTCACGATCCGACCGATCAAGTACCGAACGTACGGCACCTCCAAGTTCTACACACGTTCAGCATGGTGATGCATAGCAACGAGAGGGGAGAGTGTTGTCCACGTACCCTCGTAGACCGACAGCGGAAGCGTTATCACAACGCGGTTGATGTAGTCGTACGTCTTCACGATCCGACCGATCAAGTACCGAACGTACAGCACCTCCAAGTTCTACACACATTCAGCTCGATGACGTCCCTCGAACTCTGATCCAGCCGAGTGTAGAGGGAGAGTTTCGTCAGCACGACGGCGTAGTGACGATGATGATGTTCCACCGACGCAGGGCTTCGCCTAAGCTCCGCAACGGTATTATCGAGGTGTAATATGGTGGAGGGGGCACCGCACACGGCTAAAATATCGTATATCAAGTTGTGTCTATGGGGTGCCCCCCTGCCCCTGTATATAAAGGAGCAAGGGGAAGAGGGCCGGCCAAGGGGAGGTCGCGCGCCCAAGGGGGAGTCCTACTCCCACCGGGAGTAGGACTCCTCCTTTCCTTGTGGGAGTAGGAGAAGGGAAGGGGGAAGGAGAAAGAAGGAAGGGGGCGCCCCCCTCCCTAGTCCAATTCGGACTAGCCCATGGGGAGGGGTGCGGCCACCCTTTGAGGTCTTTCCCTCCTTTCCCGGATGGCCCATTAAGGCCCAATACGAATTCCCGTAACTCTCCGGTACTCCGAAAAATACCCGAATCACTCGGAACCTTTCCGAAGTCCGAATATAGTCGTCCAATATATTGATCTTTACGTCTCGGCCATTTCGAGACTCCTCGTCATGTCTCCGATCTCATCCGGGACTCTGAACTCCTTCGGTACATCAAAACTCAATAAAACTGTCATCGTAATGTTAAGCGTGCGGACCCTTCGGGTTCGAGAACTATGTAGACATGACCGAGACACCTCTCCGGTCAATAACCAATAGCGGGACCTGGATGCCCATATTGGCTCCCACATATTCTACGAAGATCTTTATCGGTCAGACCGCATAACAACATACGTTGTTCCCTTTGTCATCGGTATGTTACTTGCCCGAGATTCGATCGTCGGTATCTCGATACCTAGTTCAATCTCGTTACCGGCAAGTCTCTTTACTCGTTCCGTAATACATCATCCCGCAACTAACTCATTAGTCACAATGCTTGCAAGGCTTATAGTGATGTGCATTACCGAGTGGGCCCAGAGATACCTCTCCGACAATCGGAGTGACAAATCCTAATCTCGAAATACGCCAACCCAACAAGTACCTTTGGAGACACCTGTAGAGCACCTTTATAATCACCCATTTACGTTGTGACGTTTGGTAGCACACAAAGTGTTCCTCCGGTAAACGGGAGTTGCATAATCTCATAGTCATAGGAACATGTATAAGTCATGAAGAAAGCCATAGCAATATACTAAACGATCGGGTGCTAAGCTAACGGAATGGGTCAAGTCAATCACGTCATTCTCCTAATGAGGTGATCCCGTTAATCAAATGACAACTCATGTCTATGGCTAGGAAACATAACCATCTTTGATTAATGAGCTAGTCAAGTAGAGGCATACTAGTGACACTCTGTTTGTTTATGTATTCACACATGTATCATGTTTCCGGTTAATACAATTCTAGCATGAATAATAAACATTTATCATGATATAAGGAAATAAATAATACTTTATTATTGCCTCTAGGGCATATTTCCTTCAGATTGGTCAGAGCTGCAAGGAGAGACTCAGTTATGGCGAGATAAACAGCTTGCTTCAATGCTCGGATTCAGGTAGAAAGTAAGAGAAGTAGCATATTCATAGGAGAGCTTTGTACTTGAATTAGTAGTCCCAGTAGTTGGAAAAAAGCTCTGAATACAGATTTAAAGCATCAAGATAGGTAGTCCTATCATTAGTTGGCCAGTCATAGCAATTTAAGTAGAGAGCTTGCTTCGGGATCAGATCATTCAGCTAAAGCTGTCAAGCCGGGTAGGCTTTGAGGAACATTGGGGGTTCCTTATGTTGTTACTGAGCAGATATGTCTATTGTGCCCGGCAAAAACAGATTTGCAAGGAGTTTGACAAAGGCTTTCTCATTCAAAAAAAAACAATTTCAAGTATATCTCCCTTGTCCATTCTCTGCTCGGATGATTGCCACTTATGTGAATTTCATTGCTGTGGGTCCCGTGTGTGCTCGAATAAGATTGTTTTAGGATTCTATTTAGTTGAATTTCTTGACTCCACGATGCTGGTTATCGAGTTTATGGCGCCGCCGACCATCCAAAAAGTCAAAGATGGCATCGGCATTTACTTATTATGTTCTCTTCTAATAGTGATCCCTTGGTATTCAGGTTGTAAAATCCTGATAGGAAAGTCGACTATTATACCTTGTTTTTGTAATGGCCTATCATCTTTAAAAATCCGAAAGATAAGGATTTCACAAAACTTTTGCATTCCTTTTTCTTTGAAAAGAAAACCTTGCCATTTTGGGCCGCTGTTACCATTTCCATTTCCTGAACCTAAACCTAACTAATACTTAGTTGTTTCCACTTCCTCATCTGGTGATAGATCTTCATCTTCTTCTGGCTCAAATCCCTTTTTCATATCCAGGGCAGGCTTTAGGTATGCTTTAGTTCGAAATCATTAAAGATATGCTCGACCTCGTTTATGTCCATGGTATCAGTGTACGTACCTTCTACTATCAACCAGATGAGATAGGGCTTTGAATGGTCAGAGTCAGTCTCCTCTTATTCTTTTAGGTCGTTTAGCAGTTCCCCAACCAGCTTTCTCCTCGAGAAAGCCTTCCCGAGATTCAAAGAACAAGGTTTGAAGGTTGATCTCTGGGATCAGTGATAGTTCGGAACCAGCAAAGGGAGGCTGAAAAGCCGTAGTGCTAACGTACGCCCTGTAGTTTTGAAGCTAAAAAGACAGCAGCGAGCTCCGCGTCGAAAAGCGAAGCGAGCCGCGCTAGCGCGCTACTCTTCCTTTATGAGCGAGACTCTATCCAGATCTACTGATCTAAGAACTCCGCGAGCGAACTGAGCGAGCCACGAGGTGCCTATCGGCAAGGCTTGGAAAAGCCTTAAGTTTAGGCTCCCTTCCTTCACTGAACTGATTCACCCAGGTCCAAACCAGCTGAGCTAGCTAATTTTTCCTTTATGAGATCTCGGCTCTTCGGAATGATTGGAGAGAGCCCCGCCTCCTCTTGGTTGGTGTCGGGCCCGAGAGTTATGGGACTAGTTCCTTAAAGAGCCTTTCGTTCGGGCTGGCAGGAGGGGCCCTGATCTATCAATTGAGGGAGCAAAAAACAGGCTTTGCTCCCCCCTTTTTAAATGAAGAAAGAAAGAAGGGTCGAAGTTTAGACCGCTCACAGTAGTTCTACCCGTAGAAAAGATCATGAAATAGGCGACCAAAATGGTACCCGAATCCATTTACGATCCTGAGTTTCCAGACACATCGCACTTCCGCTCGGGTCAAGGCTACCACTCGGCCCTCAGACGGATCAAAGAAGAGTGGGGAACCTCTCGCTGGTTTTTGGAATTCGACATCAGGAAGTATTTTCACACCATTGACCGACATTGATTCATCTCAATCTTGAAGGAAGAGATCGACAATTCCAAGTTCTTTTACCCCACTCAGAAAAAGTTTTCTGCCGGACGACTCGTAGGGGGTGAGAAGGGCCCTGACTCCATCCCAAACACTGTACTACTGTCGGCCCTACCAGGCAATATCTACCTACACAAGCTCGATTAGGACATAGGGAGGATCCGGCAGAAGCACGAAATTCCTCTTGTAGTGAGAATAAGATCGGATGTATTAAGAATAGGTCGTCCTATTGATCACGAAGAAAAGTATGGAAAAGATGCAAGCTTCAACGCTCCCCAAGACAACAGAGCCCTCATAGTGGGGAGGGTAAAGAGCATCCAACGCAAAGCGACCTTTCATTCCCTTGTTTCGTCGTGGCACACCCCCCCCCACAAGCACCCCCAGGCGAAGGGGAGACCAGAAAACGCCTTTCGTTTCCCCCCCTTCAGCGGCCCTAGCCGCCTTCCTTAACGAGCCCTCGAGCCTCCTTTGCGCCGCCTTCCTCATAGAAGCTGTTGGGTTGACCCCGAAGGCCGAATTCAATGGTAGAGAAGGCTTTAATAAGAATTTGGCCATGGGAGACCTTCTTAAGTATTGCAAAAGAAGGGGCCTGCTGATAGAGCTGGGCGGGGAGGCGATACTAGTTATCAGGTCAGAGAGAGGCCTCACCCGTAAGATGGCCCCCTTTAAAAGCCATCCCTTATTAATAAGGATTTGTTACGCGCGATATGCCGACGACTTACTACTGGGCATCGTGGGTGCCGTATTTCTTCTCATAGAAATACAAAAATGTATCACCCACTTCCTACAATCCGGTCTGAACCTTTGGGTAGGCTCCGCAGGATCAACAACCATAGCTTCATGGAGTACGGTAGAATTCCCCGGCACGGTCATTCGGGAAGTCCCCCAGAGGACGACTCCCATACAATTCTTGCGAGAGCTGGAGAAGCGTCTACGGGTAAAGCACCGTATCCATATAACTGCCTGCCACCTATGCACCGCCATCCATTCCATGTTTAGGGACCTAGGTTATAGTATCCCTATCAAAGAGTTGACGAAGGGATGAGCGGAAGAGGTCATCTACTGGACGCGGTTCAACTAGCAGAGACTCTTGGAAAAGATGGACTAAAAAGTCCCCAAGTTAGCGTATTATGGGGGACAGTCATCCGGCAAAGATCGAGGGGGATCTTGTTGTTGCATAGCTCAGGTCAGAGCAAGGTGCCATCAGGCGTTCAACAGGAAGTCCCACGATCGGGCATGAGTGTCCTGAAGAAGAAATTGTATACTCCCTTTGGTCGGAAGGCGGCGGGGGAAGGAAGGGGACACTGGGCGGGATCTTTCAGCAGCGAATTCCCCATACAGATAGAGGCGCCTATCAAAAAGATACTCTGAAGGCTTCGGGATCAAGGTCTCATTAACCGAAGAAGACCTAGGACAATCCACGTGGCCTCGTTGACCAACGTCAGCGACAGAGACATAGTAAATTGGTCCGCGAACATCGCGCTAAGTCCTTGTCCTACTACAGGTGTTGCGACAACCTTTACCAAGTCCGAACGAGTGTCAACTACCAGATCCACTGGTCCGCTATATTCACCCTAGCCCACAAGCACAAATCTTCGGCGCCGAATATAATCCTAAAGTACCCCAATGACTCAAATATAGTCAATCGAGAAGGTGGTAAGACCCTTGCTGATTTCCCAAACAGCATAGAGCTTGGGAAGCTCGGACTCGGTCAAGATCCGAACAACGACGGAGCACTCAACTACATGTTTAATAAGTAGTTGTCTTTTTCTATTTGGATTTTAGCGAACAGGCGTTTACATGAGATTAGTTGAGTAGGCTTGCCTTATCTGCTATAAGATAGCTAGTTGTGGGGCTTTCGAAAAAAGGCTGAAGGCTTCGCTATCGCTCATGGCTTGTATTGTAGTCGTAGTCTTGTAGTCGGCCCTTCATGCCTCTTTAGTCTTTCTAATCCTCAGGCCTTTTTCCTTCATTCATTTTGCGGTAGCTTATGCGTCAGAAAATAAGAACCTTTTCGGCCCGGAAGATCGCTGCTTCGCTTCTGGCGACTAGCTTCTACCCACAATGGCTAAAGCTACCTTGAATCAATGAACGAATGAATGATTCATAACCCCCATGGGTTCGAGGACCCGTTGGTCAAAGGAAAAGGGGGGTACAGATTCTAGGACGGAGCCGTACGAGGCGAGAGTCTCACGCACAGTTCCTTTGAGAAGGGTGTGATACCACCACCTATCAGGCCCGACGAGCGGTCCACGGAGCTGCATCCCTACTCACTTGGTCTATGCACACCGCTCTTTCCAGGAGGTTGGCTGCCTATCCTAGATCTTCCCATTTCCAAGAAGATCCCTTGTTCGATCTGGTTTAGTATCAAGGTTCTTCTTTTTCTGTTTCTATATAGATGGGTCCGTGCAGCATTTCCACGATATCGTTATGATAAATTAATGGGACTTGGCCGGAAAGTGTTCTTGCCTCTATCATTAGCTCGGGTAGTCCCCGTTTCAGGTGTTTTAGTCACCTTTCGATGGCTCCCTTAATGTATGTGCCAGGAAGTTTCTTATGAAGGGGGCTACTCCCCGAAAATGCCCCGCCCCTTGTTCGTTTGTCGTTGGGGATTCATTGCTCGTTCTGCGGTTATAAGTAACGTAGCCAGCATAAGTTCTAGAATAGGGTTGCGGGCAGGAGGGCTTTGTTTGTGCAATCTTATTCGCAACACCCTCTCCTCCGGCGAACCTGCGATCGCCGCCTCTAACTGAATGCTCAACTGAGGTCGTGTACAACAACCTTAACCGCACAAGCCTGGGCTGGGCCTACCCCCATCCCTAGAGGAGCCGTATGAGGCGGAAGCTCCACGTACGGTTTGAAGACGAGCCTTTCCAGTAATGGGGCCTAGGGACCGATATGATGATTGGTTTAGGTAGGGCGGTCGGCCTACTACGGGCACCTGTAGGGATTAGTGCGTGAGACCACGACCCACAAACTGACACATGGGACTCACCCTTGACTTGAGAATGGAAGAAGGGAAACATAGCATGTCACAAGAGCGAGGCGAGGGGGCTCCGCCCTACAGCGAGAGGGACGCCTCGCGAGCCAGGCTTTGGAGATGAGGCCTTTTGGCGAAGCCAAGTCAATTTTGGGCCACCAAACCCTGCAACTGAGGAAAAGGCCCTATGGAGTAAAGGGAAGCATGTACGTTGTCACACTCCCTGCCCTCCAAAGTTGCCTAGAGGACGGGCCAGACGCAGCAGAGCGAAGCCCCAGGAGCGGATTCCTCATGAGCAGGGGGACAGGACACGGCCATCTCGAGGCACATCACGACCTACAGGCAACACCAGCGAGACCTAGGAAGGTAACCCGATTGGGAGTTAGAGGATCCATAATACCCGCAGCCTCCCGGACTTCATATTCATCATTTTCTAAAGAAAGGGTAAGGGATCTCTTTTCTGCAATGGAAAAAAATAAGCTCCGCTGATTTGACTCGGCACAACCTAACGATACATCCAATACCAATGATCTGTGCCTACCGATAGGATACTCCTCCAAAAAATTGACTATATAAAGAGCTAGTGTCAATAAAAAGGCTAATGACAGAGAAGAGTCAATCTCCTTTACTCCTCCCGACACCTCAAAATGAGAAAATCCCTTCATCTAGGGGGGCGCCCGTGCCTACTCAGGGAGGAACTTCTACCACGGCTGACACATTATCTCCCACAAAGACCAACGACCCTTCCCGAAGAGAAGTTGGCTGACGGGGATGTCTTGAGAAGAAATACAAGAATTGGTAGCCTCCCAAATCAAACATACATTGACAGGGGTTGCCAACAAAAAGAAAGGAAATAGGCCCTAGTGAATTTGATATGGTACCGTACCCCAAGGAAGAGGTATAGTACACTGCGCCAAAATGCAAAATGTTGAATGGGGTAGGGAACCCTGAACAACACCTCGCCCTTTTCAAAGCTACATGCGGGAATACCGGGGGCAATGAAGCCCTTCTTCTCGTATTCTATACTAAATAAACAATCTAATCTAGAAAGAGTTTCAAATACTAAAACTTAAAGGAAGGGCGGTTAGAACAAAGAAAGGGATGACACTTTCAATGCGCGAAATCCGTATCGAGTTAGAGTGCGAAAGTTCTTGCTGCAGCCGTTCTATTCGCTGCTTGCTACTTTCTAGAATGGAAGATAAGATGAATGAATGAATAGATTGCATTGTTTTCTAGTTCAATCTATAGTCTAGATTCCATTCCCTCAATCCACTCTAGTTTAAATGACGGGATTGGGCCATACCAACCTTCACTTAGTCTTAATAAAATACTGCTTCATAACTTCAAGGATTGGGAGGAGGTGGCGTAAAAAGGAAGGAAAAAGGAATTCAAAATCCGTCCCTTCCCACAGAATCATCGGTCTTGACTTTCCTTACTCTCCCAACCCCACTACTGTAAAAAGTACTCTTTTTGTTTTGAGACTAGCTAGTCGCTATGGTTTGTGGGAAAACTCTTCTCTCTCTGGTCTCACTTCGAGTCCTTCTAGAAGTAAATAAAGGAAATGCTTATTCAACTACGGCATTGTCGGACAACCGACCGGATTCAAGCCCTTGGCCCTCAACTCGGACGGACTTGTGGAAATCCTCGAAAACAAGTATTGCTCAACTCACCTATCTATAACATAGAAATGTTGCATCCAACCCTGGAACGAGAGGTAAAGAATAGGCTACCATACGAGATGAGACGACTTCATTCTTGGCTTTCATCCCTATGCTTAAGAAAGATAAGGGATTGGATTTCATATGTTTTATTTAGAGCTCCGTCGTTCCGACTGGAATATGTAACCTTCCACCACACGTAAACCAAACCTCTTTGCTTTTTGGCGTTTCCTTCCAATAAACATCAGGGTGCGAATCTGAGTAGTTCCTTGCTCAAGACCATGAAGCAAGAGCGAAGCAGAACCGGTTTTCAATTCATCGAAACTCTTGAAAAGTTCCTTTGCTTTTAAAGCGAAAGCACATGCCAACAAATTGGAACCATAATCCCCTCCATCTGCCTCACTCTCTGGTAGTATATGCTCTGATCGAGGCCCTATTCTTATTATGATGATTTGGATATTTAATTGCCTTTGACTGATTCATCTTACCATTTTACTAGAGTTTTTTTTCTAGTAAGTTTAACATGAGCGGAATTGGTGTACTTGACCAGTAGTGAACTCTCAGTTGTGTTCGATAGTCGGTTACGAGTTCCCATATCTTACGCAACCTTACCTTTTCTTACCATGGGCCAAATTGCGGAGGAAAGAAGAATCACTATTTTTCATAGAACTCACTTTTGGTACTGGAGAGTACCTTCCACTAGGTCAGAGCCATGGATCCAAAGCCTACTAGTTAGCTTTGAAGGTTTAGGCTTGAGAGAAATCTTGAACAGAACACCGCCTCCCTCCTATCAACCTATTCAGATTTGCTTATAACTTTCTCTTTCGTTTTTGTAGATATAGGCTTTGGCGGATTTTCTCAAGGCTCGAGTGAAGTGACAAGCACATATTACCGGAAGCTAGTGATCCCGCCCGGCCAGCTCAGCATGCTTTAGAGCTCCTTGATTGGTACGAGGTAGTGATAGCAAGAGACAACTCTCAATTGTTGTAATATAGAGACTCCTTTCAATGATTATAGATCCAAAGGATCGTTATTGATAGGAAACTGCCTTGACTTGAAGAATTGAATCCGAATTCTTCTTCTTATTCTTCTGAAAGTCTCCCAGGCATGGTATCATCGGATCCACAAGGTCAATTTGTATCCATTTGTTTGGAAACCGGAAATGCCAACTGCTCACTTCTTGCTGACGATGAAGGTGCCATGGGTGATTGCGCCAGCCATTCCCTCATTGAAAAGAAAGCGCCAACCCTGCCACTAAAGCTAAGGCCAACCACAACCCAGTGAAATGAAATGAGTATGAAAAATAACATAGATTAATCTTGATGCGATCGATGCAGACACACTTCTTTTCTTACAGGCTACAGTCAGAAACAACAACTTCGCAAATCACCCTAAGTGTGCCATATGAAAAAACAAAAGCAACTGTGGGTATAGACCAATTTCCTGCCCGAGAAGAGGCTCAGCCTACCAAACTGTAACATCCCAAATTTTCAATTTGGAATGTTATACATAGGTCATTCATGCATATCATATTTTATTGCATTTCATTTCGCGATCCTCAAAATTCTAAGCAACTCAAGGACCCTTGGAGAGAGTTGGGGATTTCACGTTTTTCATATTTGACTTTTATCAAATATTGAAACAAGGGTCACTTGGTTTTAATTTATTTTCTCTTCGAAAATATTTCATATTAAAATATCAAAGAGGAGATAATATGAATTCTCCCAAAATAAATGAAATATTGGAGGAAATATATTAAAATCAAATATTTGATTTTATTCGGATTTTATTGCAATTTTATTTGAATTAGGAAAAATACGCGTTTTCAAAATTACATTTTAGGCCCAAATAAATGTTCACCTTGTCCGGCATATTTTTAGAGGACAGGGAAAATTTATTTCGGGATTTTTGGAGTCCGTTTAGTATTATTTTTCTTTCTTTTTCTGCGCGTCGGAATTATTAAAAAAAAGAAGGCAACCGACCTACGGGCCGTAACCGGCCCGGACTCCCCTGGCCAGGTCGCCTTTATAAGCCACCCGAGCTGCCCCCGCAGCCCACCCCACCGCCAGCCCGCCCACGCCTCCGAAACCCTAGCCGCCGCCGCCTCGAGCCGCGTGCCGCGCCGCCGCCGCAGACTTCGCCGGAGTTAGCCGCCGCCGTTTTTTTCATCGGTTCATTTCGATAAACCCTAGATCTATATCTGTTTTTTAATTTCCGGTTTATTTCATTAGATTGGTTTTTCTGTCGGTTTATTTATTTTGCGAACGTTCGTCCGTTCGTTCGTTTAAACGAACGCCGTTCACCCGATAGTCACAGACAGCGAACGTTCGTTCGTTGGCCTGTTCGTCAGTTTTTCTTTTTCCAGGGTTTTTCACGATTATTTCCGATCACGATTTCTGACCCGATTTTCGTTTTAGTTTATCTTTTCGCTCGTTTGTCGGAATCAGGCGATTCAAGCGCCTAGATCTTTCTCTCGAAGCCCTCTTTCTGTTTAACCAACTTGAACAAGATTTTGGTACTGTAAAATTTGACTTTAGTCCAAATTAGTAATCGGATCTTGTTTCTTCCGCAGTTTGAGTTTCGTTGCTCCGTTTGATTTGATTCTTTTTGCAAACCGGAGTTCTTAAGTTGAACTTTCTGGTTAGATCTTCTTATTTGAGTTTTACCCATGCATCTTTGCTTGATTGCTTATGTATGCTATTGTTTGTTTGCGATAGAATTCCCGGAGTGCGAAGCGTGCTACTACGAGTCACTAGGTTTTGTGTATCGTCGGCAAGGCAAGTAACACATTGATCATACCCCTTTATACCCAGTTTTTATGCATTAGATACAATCCTCACACATTGCATGAGTAGGATCCCTTAACATGTGTGTCTGGGCAGTAGATGTTGAGGTAGAACCTATTGCCCTGATTTATTATCAAACCCTGGGAGTTACTTCTACGTTATGCTTATTGCCATGCTATGCTCGTAGACGTGGTTTGGGTTTGAGTGTATCCATGACAGATGTGAGTTGTTAATTAGTGGTTCAACTTAAGGTGGCAACTTTAATACACATCTGGGTGGATTGCTTGTTTGGGCACCTGGAGAATCCAGTGTTGTCCTAGGATATCCCGGAGTACCCGTGTGATTATCCTACGGTCCGCCACCCAGGCTCAAAGGGATCATAAGATTATTCATGCTAGAAACTTCCGTGTGCAGCCACAAGCTATTATGGGCTCTAGCATAGTTGAGTATGTTGCATGACCTCTTTCAGTGGTGGGCTAGCAGATGTAGAGGGAAAGTAGGTGGAACTGTCCATCTAGAGTAAAGAGTTAATGCTTCTGAAAGACTGTGTCTCGGTCATCCGTTTCTCAAACACCATGTAGTGCGAGAAATCCAACGGAGGCGATCGAGTCTTGTGGGGAAAAGTGTGCAAACCTCTGCAGAGTGTATAAACTAATCACGGTTAGCCGTGTCCCCGGTTATGGACATCTTGAGTATATGGTACTTGAATTATGATTTGATCTCATCACTCTAAATTAATATGTTGGGTTGTTAATGATTGCTTTAATTGGGATTGAGTTGGAGGAACCTTCTCAATGATGTTTCAAACACCATGATAGTTAAATAAAATTTATTTCTTTGTTGTAGGAAAAAATTGGCTTTTCGCAAAATCATATAACCATAGAGCCTCCACCAGCCATATATGCATATAGTGATAGTATTTATCTGTTCATTGCTCTACTGTGTTATATTGCCAGCATATTCCATGTGCTAACCCGTTTTCGGGCTGCAACGTATTATGTTGCAGACTTTTCAGACGAAGAGTAAGGTTCGCTAGGCCGTTGTCATGCACTCAGCTATGCCGTTGGAGTTGATGGACTCACTTTATCTTCCAAGCCTTCCGCTGTTATCGTGTTAGATGGCCTTAAGCCATATTTATTGTAACAATTTCTCTTTGGAGACATTTGATGTAATAAGTGTGTGATTGCTACTCTGTTATAAATTCTTCGAGTACTGTGTGTGTCAGCATCACCGATCCAGGGATGACACTGAAGCACAGAGACTTGATCGTCTGAGGTCGGGTCGCTACAAGATGGTATCAGAGCACACGCTGAATGTAGGACACGACCACTAAGAAAGCCATAGGTCACTCTTCTCTACTCATTCCTGACTCCTCTCCATTTTCTAATCTTTAGAATGGCGGACTCGAGGAACAAGTTTGCACAACCGGATGAAGATACACCCTTTGGACGACACTTGAAGGAAGTCACTAGATACCTGAACATTGGAATACCAAGCTTCACCAGGACCTACAACGCCACTTTACCAGAAGAGGAGCACTGGATGATTCGAGTTCAAATTCCAGGAAGGACATTCACGCCAGTCACGGAGCCCATAGAGTTTTCCTTTGATGCCCCAACCTGGAGTTTGGGAAAGAGCATGGCAGCCCACATCGCCATGGGACGCATTGGAGAAGTTTACCACAAGGATCTCAAGGATACTATCTACCAGATATGTGGGCGCCGAGATGAGCAATGGGAGATAGTCAGCACCAGGAGGGACAGGTCCATTGCACATTCATCCAGGAGCTAAACCAGCACATTCGATGCCAGGAGAACTAGATGTGCGCAAGCATGATAGATTTGAAGAAGGCGATGACAAGGATCACCGAGCTAGAAGAGGAACTCAAGTCTACACGCGATGGATATGAGGAGGAAATCGCGACACTGTTGGAGAAGAACGACGACTTGATAAAGAAGATCGGAGTATTCATGGGAGACCCCGCGCCAGGAGGAGAAGATGACGATTCCACTTGTCCGGAGAACTGCATCATCATCGACGACACCGACTCCGACCCCGATGTTTGTGATGATGATTATGAAGACGAAGCTGGATCGGATATCATGGAGTCTTCCACTGACCAAAATTTCTAGTAGACCACCATATGATCAGTAGTATTTCCCCCATGTAAATAGTATAGTCCGAGCACTGTAACGATAGTTAGATCGATTGTATGCCCTTTCTTGATTGATTGAGTGATATGATTGTGTTTGTCTCATGTGCATATGGGTAGTGTTTTCTCACTATACCTAATTTCTATTCTACTCTCTTCCCTCTAAACCCATCAGATGCCTCCGAGACGTGACACCGGATTTGTCTTCCCACCGGAGATCACCCAGTTGATCCAGCAGCAGAATGCCTTGATGCAGATATTAGTTCAGAACCAAGGCAACAACAACAACAACAACAACCCTCCTCCAGTTGACAACTTAGCCCATTTTCTGAGGTTACAGCCGCCGGTGTTTTCCAGTAGCACCGAACCAATAGTTGCGGATGACTGGCTACGCAGGATTGGAAGGGAGTTGACCACCACAGGTTGCACAGATGCTGAGAAGGTGCGTTTTGCCGCACATCAATTGGATGGACCAGCAGCGTCATGGTGGGAGAATTACACAGCCACTTTTCCCATAGCCAATGTCACTTGGGATCAGTTTCAGCAAGCATTCCGCACATCCCATGTCTCAATTGGAGCTATGAGCATGAAGAAGCATGAGTTTCACAACTTGCGCTAGGGAAATCGTACTATGGCTCAGTACGTAGAGCTGAAGATCCGAGAGAAGGATATACCCAAAACCGCTTTCACCACAAGGTACGGGTTATATGAGTATACCGTTATGTAATTTGGACTAACTAATGCCCCTGCCTATTTCATGAGTATGATGAACAAGGTGTTCATGGAGTTCTTGGATAAGTTTGTCGTGGTGTTCATTGATGATATCTTGGTATACTCGAAGAATGAAGAGGAACACAAGGAGCATTTGCGTTTAGTTCTCGAGAAGCTCATGGAACATCAGTTATATGCAAAGTTCAGCAAATGTGAGTTTTGGTTGAAGGAAGTTGGATTTCTTGGACATGTTATATCAGGAGAAGGTATAGCAGTGGATCCCACCAAGGTTCAGTCAGTCACTGAGTGGTTGGCACCCACCTCAGTTGGAGAGATCCACAGTTATCTTGGACTCGCGGGATACTATCGGAGATTCATTGAGAATTTTTCTAAGATTGCGAAGTCTATGACGACATTGTTGAAGAAGGACACTAAGTTCCATTGGACTGATGAATGTGAATCAAGTTTCCAGGAGTTGAAGAAGCGTTTGACTATAGCCCCAGTGCTGATTCTGCCGAATATACATAAGGATTTCCAAGTGTATTGCGACGCCTCTCGCTTAGCACTTGGAAGAGTACTTATGCAAGACGGGAGAGTTGTTTCGTATGCCTCACGACAACTGAAACCGCACGAGTTGAATTATGCCACGCATGATTTGGAGTTAGCCGCTGTGGTGCATGCGCTCAAGACCAGGAGACATTTTCTCATTGGAAACCGTTGCGTTGTGTACACTAATCACAAGAGCTTGAAGTATATCTTTACTCAGAAGGAGCTGAACCTCAGGCAGAGGAGATGGTTACACCTCATAAAGGATTATGACATGAAGCTGCATTATCATCCAGGAAAGGCCAATGTCGTAGCAGACTGTCGTGGTATTCTCACGGGGGGGTGTGAATCGACAGATGCCACAAGGGCTTTCTGTGAGGGTAGGACTGCTGCTGATAGGACCGGGAGCGGGTATGCGAGTAGCACGCGCTAGTTTACCCAGGTTCGGGGCTCTCCGGAGAGATAATACCCCTACTCCTGCATGTCTGAGCATATATATCTGGGGTGTACATCGGGCAGTACAAAGCGCTCCTAGAGCTGTATCTGGGGGCAGTGCCATGGGCATCTGGCTCCGTATATGCATGCACCAGGCATGCTTTAGTGGCCGGCCATGAGCATGGCCGTATGTGGTGCTTGGGCATGCATGCTCATGGGAATGGATGGATGGATAGCTAGCTAGCTCTCTTGCTAGCTAGCTTGCTTGTTGTGTACGTGAGTCCCTCCTCCTGGATGGATGGATGGATGGATGGCTATATATAGTGTGGAGCTAGCTTACTATCTAAGCTATGTGGTGGTATGGGAGCAAGGCATGGTGCATGTCATGCTTGTCCCCTGGGTCACTTCATAAATAGTGCCAGGGGATAAGTGACACTATACATGATGGTGTTGCGGTACGGTTGTCTTGTCCGCGGTATGGCCGTCTCGTCGGGGTCTTGTCGATGCCGGGTCGGACTGCAGTCGGCAGCCGACTAGTCGGTGCAGTCGGTCAGCTGGCAGCCGGCCGGGTGGAGCAGTCGGACTGAGGAGCCGGCAGGAGCGGCCGGGCAGTCGGACTGAGGGGCTTTGCTAGCCCCGATGTCTTGAAATATTGTCTCGCCGTCTTCAGGATACCCGTGTCCAATTACTCCGACAGTAGCCCCCAAGCCTCCGGGCAACTTGGCAAAGTCGGGCGGAGGTTTTTTCGCGAGTGTTCATGGAAATGATCATGCAAAAGACAAAGTTAGTCCATGCAGATATGTCAAATGATTGCATTTTAGCGCTGCAAGTTTTATGCGGAGGGTGCCGACTCGGTTTCGTCCGAGCCCCCTTTCATCTCTTTCATGTTCCCTCCGCTCTTTGGCTTGTGCTCTCGCTTGCCGGACAGCCGCTCTGCGGTCTGTGGCTGAGAGTGGGCCGCGGAGTGGAGTGTACAATACTCAGACTCTGGGAGCGAATTTAACCGAGTAGATACTCATAAAGAAAACGGTCGGGTCGCCCGAAGCGTTTTTCTTCCCGGACGTTTTTCGCGTGGGTGGCCTTCAGCTTTCACTCTTGCCAGTTGGACAGCCGCTCTGCGGTCTGTGACTAAGAGTGGGCTTTTCATACCGCGCACGCTACTAAGCCGTCTGCGGGAACTAACGTCTTAGGCCAAGCGGCCAGCCCCCGGGCCAACTCTGGCTGGCGCCGGGGCGAACAGTGATGCAACTGTAATGAAATGCGGAGATAGCCCCCGAGCAACGCTCGAGGTTATCCGTGCTCTCGCGGTGAAAAAATCTGCGGGTGGGGAGCTCACATTGGTTTTCGTGTAGCCGAGGCGGAGTTTGCCGAAGAGAGCCGGCGCACCCGCTGGGTGTAGCCTTCGAGCCCCCGATCGCTCGAAGGAGGGTCCCGGCCGGTCAGGCTCGACCGGCCAGGCGGCAAGGCGTTTTGCAGCACCCTTTTTCTTCTTCTGCCGGCTGCTGGCAACCGGACAAAATTCTTCTCTTGTCTGCAATCTTCCGTGGGGGCGCGCCAGTGCACCCACTGGGTGTAGCCCCCGAGATTTGGGCCGACTGCTGAGCAGTCGGGCCGGATCTTCCGGCAACGACTTTGTCTTCTTTCCTCGCGGGGGCGCGTCAGCGCACCCGCTGGGTGTAGCCCCCGAGATTCGGGCCGACTGCTGAGCAGTCGGGCCGGATCTCCCGGCGACTACCTTGTCTTCTCTTCTCGCGGGGGCGCGTCAGCGCACCCGCTGGGTGTAGCCCCCGAGATTCGGGCCGACTGCTGAGCAGTCGGGCCGGATCTCCCGGCGACTACTCTGTCTACTCTTCTCGCGGGGGCGCGTCAGCGCACCTGCTGGGTGTAGCCCCCGAGATTCGGGCCGACTGCTGAGCAGTCGGGCCGGATCTCCCGGCGACTACTTTGTCTTCTCTCCTCGCAGGGGCGCGTCAGCGCACCCGCTGGGTGTAGCCCCCGAGATTCGGGCCGAGGTTCGACCGGCCAGGCGTCGAGGCGGACAGGCAGGCCAGGTCGCGTCCGGCTGTCCGAGTGACGAAGCAGGCGGACGGATAGACGGAGTTTTTCCTTTTCTTTGTCCCAGCCGACCTCTTTCTTTCCTTCTCTCTTCTTTTTTTTTGGGCAGTCGGCCCTTCTCTTCTAGCCGGCCCTATTTCCTCTTTCTCTTCTTGGGCAGCCAGCCCTGCGAGGGCGCCAGTCGGCGCGAGGTGGACGGGCACGCGGACGCCGGCTGGAGCGGCAAGCCGGCCGCACGCGGGGACGTCGGCTGGAGCAGCGAGTCTGCCAAGGCGGCGGGAGCCGGCCAAGGCGGCGCGGGGCGGCCGGCCGAAGCACCGCGACCCGGCAGTCGGCGCGGGAGGCCGGGACAGGGCCGTAGCCGGCGCGGCGTGGTCGGAGCCAGCCCGCACGGGGGCTGAGGCAAAGCAGGGCGGATGGGGCGCGCGGCCGCGTGGGCAGGGCGGACGCTGGCCCGCGGACGCGCTGGTCGGCGGAGTCGGCGCGGCGCGGTCGAAACCGGCCAGGGGCGAAGCGAGGCGGCCGGGCGGAGCCGCGGGCGCACAGGGGCAGCCGGATCCGGCGCGGCGCGGAGGGAGCTGGACCCGGCCCCGCGGGCGTAGGCGTCGAGCCGGCAGGTGCTGGGGGAGCCGGACCGGAACGAGCAGTCGGCCTCCCGCTAGAGCAGCAAGCCGGCAGGCAGGCGCGACCGTGGAGGAGAACGGGGCGCGGCCGGGCGTGGGAAGCCGGCGCGGAGGGCGGGCGGAGCAGGCCCGCGCGCGAGCTGGCCAGCGCGGGGCGGCGATCTTGCAGGCGCGCGGCGGCCCGGAGCCAGCGAGGCGGATGCTGGAGAGGCCGGAGCCGTGCGTGCGAGGGCGGAGTGACGCGCGAAGCGGGGAGCCGGCGCGGGGGCGGAGCAGCATCAACAGGGGCAGAGCCGCGGTCGCACAGGGGCAGCTGGACCCGGCGCAGCGTGGAAGGAGCTGGACCCAGCCCCGCGGGCGTAGGCGTCGAGCCGGCAGGTGCTGGGGGAGCCGGACCGGAACGAGCAGTTGGCCTCCCGCTGGAGTAGCAAGCCGGCAGGCAGGCGCGACCGTGGAGGAGAACGGGGCGCGGCCGGGCGTGGGAAGCCGGCGCGGAGGGCGGGCGGAGCAGGCCCGCGCGGGGCGGCGATCTTGCAGGCGCGCGGGGGCCCGGAGCCAGCGAGGCGGATGCTGGAGAGGCCGGAGCCACCGAACGGCCAAGGGCGCGAGGCGCAGCTGGGCCGGGCGGAGCCGGGCGCGGAGCCGGCGACGGGCAGGACCGGGCGCGGAGCACTCGGAGACGAGTAGTCGGCAACGGGCGAAGGCGGGCGCAGAGCAGCCGGCGCGCGGGAGGTCTGGAGCCGGTGAGCGCATGGGTGCCGGGGTTATCGCACCCGGCGCGGCAGACGAGCCGGCAGGCCGGGTGGAGGCGTGAGACCGACTGGAGCAGGCGCGGGTGCAAGCGCGAGGTCGGAGGAGGCCGGGCGCGGCCGGGTCGCGCGGAGCCGGTTGCTCGGGAGGCGCAGCCGGTGTCTTGGACTACGGCAGAAGCCGGCCTCCGCGTTGCGGAGAAGCCGGCGTGGGGCAAAGCCGGCAGGCCGGCAGGCGGGCGGAGCCGGCCGCCCGGAGTAGGCGCGGGCACGAGCGCGAAGTCGGAGGAGGCCGGGCGCGGCCGGGTCGCGCGGAGCCGGCTGCTCGGGAGGCGCAGCCGGATGGAGCCGGCGGGACGGAGCACCCGGACGCGGGCGGGGCGCCAGATGGAGCCGGTGGGGGTGAGGTAGAGCCGACAGGCGCCGGGGCGCGGCCGGGCACGGGACGGGCAGCGCAGGGGGTGCCCGGGGGATGGCACAGGCGGCCGGTGCGACGCGGCGCCACGGGCGGGCGGAGCAGCAGGCGGCCAGACCGACCGGCGCGCGCGGGGGCGTCCACGGGGAAGAGGCATGGCGGAGCCGGTGCGGGAGTTGGGGCGGACAGAGCAGCGCACAGGAGCTGGGTAGGCGGGGGCACAGGAAGGCCGTCCGGGGTCGCGCGGGAGGCGCGGAACGACGCGGAGACACAAGCCGGAGCCGGCCGAGGGAGCTCGGGCAGAGCAGCGCACGACTGCGAGGGGGTGACGGCAGCGCAGCCGTGGCTGGGCGAGGAGGCGGGGCGTCACTTGTGCGATGACGTAGGGGACGGAGCAGCGCGCGGGGGCGCTGCGGGCCGTGCCGGCCAGCGAGGAGCCGCGCCAACAGCGGCGGCGACACGCAAGAGGACGAGCAGAGGCGCGTGTATACCCAACGTCTGGGAAGTGTATCTGCAGTATACGGCAGTAGTCTGACTAGCACACTGGGATTATCTGGGTTGTGTACGACTTGCGTCTGGTTATTGTATGAGGAGTGTATGAGCGTTGTATGGGTGGTGTGGCTGCGTTTTTCGGCCAGAGCAAGGCATAATGCGGAGGGGAGCAGACGCGAGCGACGTGGCATGGCGCGCGCACCGATACGGCCGACCGAAGCGAGGCACCGCACGCGCGGCGCGTGTGCGGACGGACGATCGGCGTTGCAATGGTGATGATGACGGAGGCGGCGAGGGCGACGACGAGGACGCGCCGTCCCGCGCGGCCGCTCCGGGGGCGGGTCGAAGTCGAGCCCCCGAGCGCTACCGGAGAGACGGCGCGACGCCGCAACGGTGATGGCGAAGATGGTCCCGACGGCGAGGACGCGCCGCCCCTCGCGTCCATTCCGAGGGTGTGTCGATATCGAGCCCTCGACCGCTATCGGAGGGACGGCGCGACGCCGCGGTGATGATGACGAAGGCGAGGCCTACGGCAAGGACGCGCCGCCCCTCGCGGCCATTCCGAGGGTGTGTCGATATCGAGCCCTCGACCGCTATCGGAGGGACGGCGCGACGCCGCGGTGATGATGGCGAAGATGGTCCCGACGGCGAGGACGCGCCGCCCCTCGCGGCCATTCCGAGGGTGTGTCGATATCGAGCCCTCGACCGCTATCGGAGGGACGGCGCGACGCCGCGGTGATGATGACGAAGGCGAGGCCTACGGCAAGGACGCGCCGCCCCTCGCGGCCATTCCGAGGGTGTGTCGATATCGAGCCCTCGACCGCTATCGGAGGGACGGCGCGACGCCGCGGTGATGATGGCGAAGATGGTCCCGCCCGGACTGCGAAACCAGCAGCAGCGCGGTAGCATAGTACCGCCCCACTGTGGGCGCCAACTGTCGTGGTATTCTCACGGGGGGGTGTGAATCGACAGATGCCACAAGGGCTTTGTGTGAGGGTAGGACTGCTGCTGATAGGACCGGGAGCGGGTATGCGAGTAGCACGCGCTAGTTTACCCAGGTTCGGGGCTCTCCGGAGAGGTAATACCCCTACTCCTGCATGTCTGAGCATATATATCTGGGGTGTGCATCGGGCAGTACAAAGCGCTCCTAGAGCTGTATCTGGGGGCAGTTCCATGGGCATCTGGCTCCGTATATGCATGCACCATGCATGCTTTAGTGGCCGGCCATGAGCATGGACGTATGTGGTGCTTGGGCATGCATGCCCATGGGAATGGATGGATGGATAGCTTGCTAGCTCTCTTGCTAGCTAGCTTGCTTGTTGTGTACGTGAGTCCCTCCTCCTGGATGGATGGATGGATGGATGGCTATATATAGTGTGGAGCTAGCTTACTATCTAAGCTATGTGGTGGTATGGGAGCAAGGCATGGTGCATGTCATGCTTGTCCCCTGGGTCACTTCATAAATAGTGCCAGGGGACAAGTGACACTATACATGATGGTGTTGCGGTACGGTTGTCTTGTCCGCGGTATGGCCGTCTCGTCGTGGTCTTGTCGATGCCGGGTCGGACTGTAGTCAGCAGCCAGCTAGTCGGTGCAGTCGGTCAGCTGGCAGCCGGCGGGGTGGAGCAGTCGGACTGAGGAGCCGGCAGGAGCGGCCGGGCAGTCGGACTGAGGGGCTTTGCTAGCCCCGATGTCTTGAAATATTGTCTCGCCGTCTTCGGGATACCCGTGTCCAATTACTCCGACACAGACGCTTTGAGCATTAAGAGTTATGTTAACACCCTCGTAAGCGGAGGGATGCCAAAGGAGTTAGACGAGGATCTCGGGGAGCTACGTTTGGAGATAGTCCCTATAGGATTTGTTGTAGCAATGGAAGTTCAGTCTACATTGTTGGGAAGGATTCGAGAAGCTCAGATGGATGACAAGGAGATTGCCGAGATAAAGGAGAAGATGAGTGAAGGGAAAGCCAAAGGTTTTCGTGAGGATGAGCACGACACCTTGTGGTTTGAGGACCGTATATATGTGCCCAATAATGTAGAGATCAGGAAGTGATACTACAGGAAGCTCATGACTCGCCATACTCGATACACCCCGGAGACACTAAGATGTATTTGGATTTGAAGGAGCGTTTCTGGTGGACTGGTATGAAGAAGGATATTGCCGAGTATGTAGCCGTATGTGATGTATGTTAGAGAGTGAAGGCAGAACATCAGAAGCCAGCAGGATTACTGCAGCCTATGCCGATACCCCAATGGAAGTGGGATAAGCTTGGCATGGATTTTATCACCGGATTGCCCAGGACCTAATCAGGATATGATTCTATCTGGGTAGTAGTGGATCACTTGACCAAAGTAGCCCACTTTATCCCAGTGAAAACCACGTATACAAGTGCGAAGTTGGCCAAGATATACATGACCAGGATCGTATGTCTGCACGGAGTTCCGAGGACCATCGTATCAGATAGAGGAACACAGTTTACTTCAAAGTTTTGGCACCAGCTGCACCAGACTTTGGGAACCAGGCTAGAGTTTAGTACAGCTTTTCACCCGCAGACAGATGGACAGACAGAGAGAGTCAATCAGATTCTGGAGGACATGTTGAGAGCTTGTGCGCTAGATTACGGATCTAGTTGGGATGACAACTTGCCCTACGCGGAGTTCTCTTACAATAACAGCTACCAGGCCAGTTTGAAGATGGCACCGTTTTAAGCCCTGTATGGAAGAAGATGCCGAACACCGTTGATGTGGGATGAAGTTGGAGACCGCCAGTTGTTTGTACCGGATTTGGTTAAGGAATCTGAAGAGAAGGTTAAGCTGATTCGGGATAGACTGAAGGTAGCTCACTCCCGACAGAAGAGTTATGCAGATTCGAAAGGCAAGGAGGTAGTCTATGAAATTGGAGACAAAGCGTATCTGCGAGTGTCACCTCTTCGAGGAGTTAAGCGTTTTGGAGTTAAGGGAAAGTTAGCCCCGAGATTTGTAGGACCGTACCGTGTTTTGGAACGTATGGGAGAGGTTGCCTACAAGTTGGAGTTACCCGAAGGACTGTCAGGAGTACATGATGTGTTTCACGTTTCCCAGTTGAAGAAGTGCCATGCAGAGATGGCCGATATTCCTCTGAGAGATACAGTGCCCCTAGAAGCAATTCAGTTGGACAATGATTTGACAAATGAGGAGAAACCTATCAATGTGCTAGAGTTTGCTAGCCGGGTTACTCGCAGCAAGGTTATCAAGTTTTGCAAAGTTCAGTGGAGCCACCATACCGAGGAAGAAGCCACCTGGGAATGAGAGGATGATCTACACAAAGACCACCCGCACCTATTTTGGAAAACCCGAATCTCGAGGGCGAGATTTATCTTAAGGGGGGTAGGTTTGTAACATCCCAAATTTTCAATTTGGAATGTTATACATAGGTCATTCATGCATATCATATTTTATTCCATTTCGTTTCGCGATCCTCGAAATTCTAAGCAACTCAAGGACCTCGGAGAGAGTTGGGGATTTCATGTTTTTCATATTTGACTTTTATCAAATATTGAAACAAGGGTCACTTGGTTTTAATTTATTTTCTCTCCGAAAATATTTCATATTAAAATATCTGAGAGGAGATAATATGACTTCTCCCAAAATAAATGAAATATTGGAGGAAATATATTAAAATCAAATATTTGATTTTATTCAGATTTTATTGCAATTTTATTTGAATTGGGAAAAATACACGTTTTTCAAAATTACATTTTAGGCCCAAATAAATGTTCACCTTGTCCGGCGTATTTTTAGAGGACGGGGAAAATTTATTTCAGGATTTTTGGAGTCCCTTTAATATTCTTTTTCTTTGTTTTTCTGTGCGTCGGAATTATTTTAAAAAAAAAGAAGGCAACCAACCTACGGGCCGTAACCGGCCCGGACTCCCCAGGCCAGGTCGCCTTTATAAGCTGCCCGAGCCGCCCCCGCAGCCCACCCCGCCGCCAGCCCACCCGCGCCTCCCAAACCCTAGCCGCCGCCTCGAGCCGCGCGCCACATCGCCGCCAGCCGCTGCCGCGCCGCCTCGCCGCACCAGCCACCGCCGCCGCCGCCGACTTCGCCGGAGTTAGCCGCCGCCGCCGTTTTTTTCATTGGTTTATTTTGGTAAACCCTAGATCTAGATCCGTTTTTTAATTTCCGGTTTATTTCACTAGATCGGTTTTTCCGTCGGTTTATTTATTTTGCGGACGTTCGTCCGTTCATTCGTCTAAACGAACGCGTTCACCCGTTAGTCACAGACAGCGAACGTTCGTTCGTTAGCCCGTTTGTCAGTTTTTCTTTTTCCAGGGTTTTTCGCGATTATTTCCGATCGCGATTTCTCACCCGATTTTTGTTTTAGTTTATCTTTTCGCTCGTTTGTCGGAATCAGGCGATTCAAGCACCTAGATCTTCGTCTCGAAGCCCTCTTTCTATTTAACCAACTTGAACAAGATTTTGGTACTGTAAAATTTGACTTTAGTGCAGATTAGTAATTGGATCTTGTTTCTTTCGCAGTTTGAGTTTCGTTGCTCCGTTTGATTTGATTCTTTTTGCAAACCGGAGTTCTTGAGTTGAACTTTTTGGTTAGATCTTATTATTTGAGTTTTACCTGTGCATCTTTGCTTGATTGCTTATGTATGCAACTGTTTGTTTGCGATAGAATTCCCGGAGTGCGAAGCATTCTACTACGAGTCATTAGGTTTTGCGGATCGTCAGCAAGGCAAGTAACACATTGATCATACCCCTTTATACCCAGTTTTTATGCATTAGATACAATCCACACACATTGCATGAGTAGGATCTCTTAACATGTGGGTCTGGGAAGTAGATGTTGAGGTAGAACCTATTGCCCTGATTTATTGTCAAACCCTGGGAGTTACTTCTACGTTATGCTTATTGCCATGCTATGCTCGTAGACGTGGATTGGGTTTGAGTGTATCCATGACAGATGTGAGTTGCTAATTAATGGTTCATCTTAAGGTGGCAACTTTAATACACATCTGGGTGGATTGCTTGTTTGGGCACCTGGAGAATCCAGTGTTGTTCGAGGATATCCCGGAGTACCAGTGTGATTATCCTACGGTCCGCCACCTAGGCTCGAAGGGATCATATGATTATTCATGGTAGAAACTTCCGTGTGCAGCCACAAGCTATTATGGGCTCTAGCATAGTTGAGTATGTTGCATGACCTATTTCAATGGTGGGCTAGCAGATGTAGAGGGAAAGTAGGTGTAACTGTCCATCCAGAGTAAATAGTTAATGCTTCTGAAAGACTGCGTCTCGGTCATCCGTTTCTCAAACACCATGTAGTGCGAGAAATCCAACGGAGGCAATCGAGTCTTGTGGGGAAAAGTGTGCAGACCTCTGCAGAGTGTATAAACTAATCATGGTTAGCTGTGTCCCTAGTTATGGATATCTTGAGTATCTGGTACTTGAATTATTGATTTGATCTCATCACTCTAAATTAATTTGTTGGGTTGTTAATGATTACTTTAATTGGGATTGAGTTGGAGGAACCTTCTCAATGATGTTTCAACCACCATGATAGTTAAATAAAATTTATTCCTTTGTTGTAGGAAAAAATTGGCTTTTCGCAAAATCATATAACCTTAGAGCCTCCACCAGCCATATATGCATATAGTGATAGTATTTATCTGTTCATTGCTCTACTGTGTTATATTGCCAGCATATTCCATGTGCTAACCCGTTTTCGGGCTGTAACATATTATGTTGCAGACTTTTCAAACAAAGAGTAAGGTTCGCTAGGCCGTTGTCATGCACTCAGCTATGCCGTTGGAGTTGATGGACTCACTTTATCTTCCAAGCCTTCCGCTGTTATCGTGTTAGATGGCCTTAAGCCATATTTATTGTAATAAGTTCTCTTTGGAGACATTCGATGTAATAAGTGTGTGATTGCTACTCTGTTATAAATCCTTCGAGTACTGTGTGTGTCAGCATTACCGGTCCAGGGATGACACTGAAGCAAAGAGACTTGACCGTCTGAGGTCGGGTCGCTACACAAACCCTGCTCTTTGCCTGCTTACCGAGCTCTCCTCATACTGAGTATCTAGGCATTTCTTCTCACAGACCGGTTGGGAGAAAGTTGGCATTCTTTAATATGTTACTGGGTACCCATACTTACTTGATGGAATGGATGGGATGATGTGTTTCAGTTCAGCCAGTAGTGGAGGTTTCCTCGGCCTAGTCGCGTAAGAGCCCCCTTCTTTTTCTAGTTAATTGAAAGAAAAGCAATGGGGAAGGTTGGCTTACCAGTTAATTGGTCTGTATCATATCTTGCTATGGTGGGACATCCTCTTCAGTTTAGGTATCCGGGTTGGCTGTTAGCTTTAGTCGTTCGGCACTCTTCCTTCATTCTCATTCAACAAGGAGAAGTGTCTAATCAAAATCATCGGTTGAGCCTCGCGTATATTATATGATGTTGTCCTAGAATTGAACTAGCGTTCAAGGTCGATCAAGTTCAAACAATTCGGCTCTGCAAGATCAATCAGATATCAAGTAAGAGATAGGCGCTTCCTATTAGTTATAGACTGCTTCTATGACAAGTGGATCCCTTTAGGTCCAGTTGTTAATTGTACTATTCTCTTCAATAATTAGGTCTTCTGTATTCCTATAGGGGTCAGTGGTCTTCACCACTTACTGAGTTTGGATTCGTTTCATGGGTATTATTTGATGAGTGATCATCAGTCTCTTCCATTGTTGCTATGTGTTGCTATGCATACAAGGTACATGTGCCATGGGGCCTAACACACACTATATAGCACAACCCAATACTCAACACTCCCCCTGCTAAAGATATCTAACATGCCTATCTTGTTACAAATTGCTAAACCCTCACAAGGACCTACTCGTTTAGTAAAACAATCAGCTACCTGTTCACTATACTTAATGTTACCCCCTTCTTCGACCGAACAATCTCAATCCGAAGGAAGTATCAAAGAGGTCCAAGATCCTTTACCTCAAATGATTCTCCCAGTATTGCCTTCAAACATTTGATTTCTTCAACATCGTCTCCAGTAATCACAATGTCATCCACATACACCGCCAAAATGGTGATATGGATTCGTATATGCCAGTACTGTATGATCTCCATTACACTAAGAGTAGCCCATACCACAAACAACTCTCCTGAACCTGTCCACGCCCGTGGCGACTGTTCCAAGCCATACAAAGATTTCTTGAGCCTACACACCTTCCCATCAGTCTGTTTGTTCAAAAAACTGGAGGAATGTCCATATGGATCTCTTCTTGTAAATAACCACCATGAAGAAAAGCGTTCTTCACATCTAGCTGATGTAAAGGCCACCCAAAGTAAGTTGACTGCGCATGAGATTAAGGTTCTCACCATGTCAATCTTCGCCACTGGTGCTTTGGTCCCATCATAGTCTAGCTCCCATCTTCCTATAACCTTCTGCAATTAGCCTTATCTTCTAACTATCCACCTTACCCTCTGGAGTCTGTTTTATGGTGAACACCCATTTGCATCCAACTGCTCTTTTTCCTGCTGGGAGTGGAAGAAGATCCCACGTCTTGTTCTTCTGAAGTGCACCAAGCTCCTCCTTCATTGCGTCTTTCTTTCCACTGGGGATCCAGCTTTGCAGCCTTCCAATCCTTTGGAATAGACACTAATTGTAGACATGCAATGAATGCTTTGTGTACGGGTGAGACATAAGAGTCTGAAACTCAATTTTGCAATGTCATGCTCATAGCCATATCGGATCGGAGGCTTTCTAGCATTAGTCCTAGTCTCTCTGCATAGTGCAAGCGGCAATTCCAAATAAGTATTACCACCTGTCTCATTTTAACCTCCCTCTTGCTCTTGTGGCTCCTCCTCGACTACCTCAGGTTGCTCTTGTGGTTCTTCATCCAAGACCACTAGCGATACAAGAAGAAGGGGTCCCGGCTCGGGGGCGGGGGTATCTTACTTATTTTCCTCTGCGTTGGTGACAAGCTAGTAGGCACTCTTGTGTGGGTTAGCTCATTCCCCTGGAAAACGAATATTAAGAAAATAGATACCATTCTGTCGGTACTAGATTCATTCTTTCTACTCAAAAAGAACAAAGCCTCTATTGTGGGAAAGTCTTTGAAACCCGAAGTTCTAAAATAGAAAATGGAATGAAGAAGGGGTGTGACCTTATGGTCAACTATACTAGCTCCCCTAGAGGGATAATATAGCTCCTAAAGGTTGATTTTTATGGTATATTACCTTAATTGGAGAACTTGACCTGGTGCTGACTTACTGCTGTTCTGAGAAGGGGACCTTGCAAAGCTTGACAAGTTTTTTATATATTTATTGATCCAATCTGTCTACAGATAGGCGCCTGATGTGGCAGCAATTAATTAATCTCTGCCTTAGCATACAAGGACCATGGCTCGTGATGACCCACAAGTATAGGGGATCTATCATAGTCCTTTCGATAAGTAAGAGTGTCGAACCCAACGAGGAGTAGAAGGAAATGACAAGCGGTTTTCAGTAAGGTATTCTCTGCAAGCACTGAAATTATAGGTAACAGATAGTTTTGTGATAAGGTAATTTGTAACGGGTAACAAGTAATGAGAGTAAATAAAATGTAGCAAGGTGGCCCAATCCTTTTTGTAGCAAAGGATAAGCCTGGACAAACTCTTATCACTACAAAAAAATACACTTCCGTGATGATACGTGTTTGTCATAGTAGGTCGCGTTTTCTGTCATGCATGTACATCCATGACAAATTTATGACAGAATCAAGATAGTCATACATGTGCTGTCGTAGAAGTGTTCCATGACATTGCCAAAATTATCATCACGGAAGTGTCCACTTCCATGACGATAAATCGCGCGTCACAAAAGTGCTTTCGTCAAGGGTGACCGACACGTGGCATCCACCGTAACAGAACGCCGTTAAGCTATCGGGTCGGGTTTTGGATCCGATAACCCATTAACAGCCCCGACCAATGGGGATTTTCCACGTGTAAAATCATCATTGGCTGGAGGAAACACGTGTCGGCTCATCGTTGGGACAGATGTCATCCACTCATTGGATGGAAGGCGCCTATGATACGTCGACACATGGCACGGCCCAATAGAGGCCCATTCCTATGAAAAGGCCGGCCCATTTGACTTGGTCAAAAGGTGGCGGGCCGGCCCATGGAAAGCCTGTTAACGACCTGTTCGCATATAGCCCATTTACAGCCCGCTAACCCAAGGCCCGTTACGCCCTATCCGAATTAGGCCCAGTAGCGTCATCTGGGCCATCCAATATGATTCCAGCCCGTTTTCACTTCTGGCGCATGTATGGCCCATGACGTCTTTCAGCCCATATGAGGCCCTATGTAACTCTTGGCCTATTAACGGCCCGTGGTGAAACTGGCCCGTAATGAACAGTGTATCACTTTACACCCATTAACGGCCCGTGGTGAAACTGGCCCGTAATGAACAGTGTATCACTTTATACCCATTAACGGCCCGTTATTCCGCTGGGCCGTTTCCAGCCCATGTTATCTTTCGGCCTTCTCAGAGCCCATTTATGCTTGGACTCATTTCCAGCATTCGTTTACTTACGGCCCGTTACTGTCATTTTCTGCTTGTGGGCCAAATTCAGCCCGTGGTTACAGTCGGCCCGTTTGTGGTCCGTTAATACGTTGGGCCATTTTCATAGCGTCATCAAATACGGCCTATTAATGATGGCCCGTTATGGTTGGCCCATGAATGGGCGATTCCAACTCTAGCCCGTTTACGGCCATAATGCGGTCTGTTTGGCCCATGTTTGGCCAATCGATCATACGACCCGTATAAGGCCCATTGATGATACGGCCCGCAGAAGGCCCATTGTTTCTACAGCCCGTAGAAGGCCCACTGTTTCTACGGCCAGTAGGAGGCCCAGTGTCACTATAGTAAATATTAGCCCATGGTTATTGTGGCCTAGTTTTAAAAAATAGGTTATTGCAGCCACTAGCTAACCGCGGAAAAAGAACTACAATGACTACACGCAAACAAATAAACAAGACAACAAGGAAATAAATAAGCAAGCAACTAACGCTAGGCTATCACGGCTATTACACATATTACATCCACTGGGCATCAAAGTTCGCCACCAGTGCAAATATAGAGAACAAAGCAGCATATCATATACACTGGTTGTCAAAGTTGGCGACCAGCGCAAATAAACGCCGCAGCAAAACAAACCCAGAACTGAAACCACTTCTGAAGATCTCAAGAAACAATATCCTGGGTACCCATAATGCTGGCAAGATTCTTAGCAAGCTTATTAACTTTCTCTTGTTTGGCGCTTAAATCCTCCAACGGTTGCGGTTGCACCAGAAAATATGCATCTGAATTCTGTAGGGACTTCCTCAGTCCTTTAGCTTCCTGTCGCAGCACATCTGATCGATGTCTTTCAACTTGAAGTTGAGACACAAGAAGATGAACTGATTCAGGCAGCGAGTTCGAAGAGCTTGTGCCAGCAGTAGTGGCCAGTAACTCGAACACTACTTCAAGACAGGACTTTTGGGTTCCCTCACTGTCGTCAAGATAGTTTTTATCAGCTTTCTTGGAGACCAACAGCAATGTCTCACTATCTTGAACCTTATCTGCATTACTTCCTTTACCATTGGATAACGCGGTACTGTTCTCCAATATTTTGTCTGCATTCTAAAAGAGAAACAAGCAGACACATCACATGTTTACCATGTTGTATATGAAACTCATTTTGGTAAATGAGTTCAGTAGTAAAGTGGACAGGATAACAACATGAAACAAACATATATCTATGTACCATGGTCACTTTATGGTCTATATCATTCTAGTTTTTGTTGCCAAATCAAGATAGAGACACAGTTCAAATAATATTTGTTCAAGACAAAGCAGAATAGACAGAATATAAGTGTGGGTAACTATAGAGCAATAACAACACTTGTAATGTGCATGACATGAGAACATAACTATTTATTCAATTGAAACTGAAATCAACATAGAGCAGGTTACAACAGCAAACCAGTTAAAGAAACTGGTTTAAAACATACCTGTTGCGCCATTGGAGTTTCAATTCCATCCTTCAAAATTGAAAATAGTTGGTATGAGTAAATACAGTAATGCAAGAGCAAAGGAGTATGAACCATAGCTATAGAACCTGACCTGAGAACAAATCTTCTTCTCCTTTAAGCATTGAGTTGGGATTCGGAGTGGTGGTCCTCGTGCTTTGGGCACTGCAGTTCCCTTACTAACTGCTCGTGTTTGGGTGCTCTGTGGTGGAGACGGTGCCGTGTCAACTAGAACTGGGTTACTATCTGCCGGGGTTGGGGTTAGAAGGGGTGTAGCTGGTTCTCTGTCCAACTGGGTAGGGGTACAATCTGCGAGAGTCTGGGTTATGTGTGGTGGATCTGGTTCTTGGGAAAGTACAACCGTGGTTCTATCTGCATCAACTAGTAGCACTATCTTTTCTGAAGACCGTGTTGTTACTCCCTTAGATACTGCCATCACGCTCTCCAATTCAAATGGCTGATAAACAAGAAAAGTAATTGAAAGTATAGACATTGTATGATAGACAGGTGGAATGGATAGTGGGGAATAAAAGAGGGCATGAAATAATTCATATTTATGTTGTCTAACCAAACAGGATAGCATGACACAATTTCACATATATGATGGCTAACTAAACAGGATAGCATGACACAATTTCACATTATGATGGCTAACTAAAAAAGATGGAAAGACATAGTTCAAAATATGAGACTATGGAAACAGGATGACATGACATAACTATATAATGTGTTTATTAAATAGGTTGGCATGCCATAATTTACATACATTCACGGATAGAATGCCATAATTCAAAATATGATGACTGTAAACACTAAACAGGATGAGATGATATAACTATATGATGTCTTTGTTAAATGGGTTGCCATGCCATAATTCAGACAGATGATGTGTATGTACTATGTAAACATGATGGCGTGATATAATTCAAATATATGATTTATATAGTAAGCAAGTAAGCAGATGGCAATCCATATATGATGTAAAAACTAAGCAATGCAAGACAACATGCATGACATGGGTAATATAACCCTGCCAAGTTTGAGCATAGACCTCAGGGGGGAAATAGGACTGGTCATCAGTCTCTGAATCCTCCTCTAAGGAGCTCTCTGTAACCAGCAAGATGTCTGCTTCAGCAGGTAGCATTGTCTGCTCTGAATACCTTGTTTTCACTCCAGATACTTCCATCACCGCTTCAAATGGCTGATGCACAGGAAGAGTAGTTGAATATACAAACGTTGTCGACAAATGGAACACGTAATACAAAAAAATGATAGCATGATATAATTCACATACATGATGATTGGCTAAACACCATGGCATCGCATAATTCACATATATAATGCCTTTGCAACAAGATAGAATTGTATAATTCACATATATAATGTCTTGCAACAAGATGGCAATGCATAATTCACATATATGGTAATTAGACACTGAACAGGTGGCATTCACACAAAGCATGTCTAAACTAATCAAATGACATAGCAATGCGAGACACCATACACACGATATGAGCAACATAACCCTGCCAAGTTAGAGCATACACCTGGGGGGGGAATATGACTGGTCATCTGTCTCTGAATCCTCCTCTAAGGAGCTATCCGTAACCAGCGAGATATGCGCTTCGTCAGATAGCATAGTCTGCTCTGAAGACCTTGTTTACACTCCAGAATTTTCCATCACCGTGTCAAATGGCTGATACACACGAAGAGCAGTTGAATGTACTAACATTGTTGACAAATGTAATATGTAACGAAAAAAGGATGGCCTAATATAATTTACATATAAGATGACTGGCTAAGCAGGATGGCATTGCAAAATTCACATATATGATGCTTGGCTAAACAAGATGGCGTTGCATAATTCACATAAACGATGAATAAACTAAACAGATGGCATTCACACAAAGGATGTCTAAACTAAGCAGATGACATATTTGATGTATAAAGTAAGCAATGCAAGACACCATATGCATGATATAACCAACATGAGCATGCCAAGTTAGAGCGAAGACCTCAGGGGGTAAATAGGAGTTGTCTTCTCCTTCCGAATCCCCCTCAGAACAGATATCTTCCTCTCGATTACAATCCGAAATGCGTGGAGGGGGGGGTTGCCTTTGCGCCTACCATGGAGTGACGTCTGCATGAAATTTTATTGCCACACCAGGCTCGTCTCTTTTGCTCTACATGTTCAGTTCCATTGTTTACAATAACTGTCATGCATAGGAATAAAACATAGTGAGATTATGTAAGGAATGCATGCAGAAATCCAGAGTGATGGTAGCAACCTGTGGATAGACCCAAAACCAATAATTGCAGGCAGATAATGGCTTCAGTTAAAAAATTCAGATAATGGCTTCTTTACTGTTTGTTTCCCACCCAACATGAAACTCATAGTAGACACCGGAGATTAACCAGATAGTAGATAGATACTATTGATAGTGGCCCCAATATGTACCCCACAACCATTTAAAAACTCAACTTTGACCATTAGTTTGGAGCTGACTCAAAGTCTAATCGGTGAACAGGACGATAAAGTAGCATGTAATATTAAGCAATGCATAACGTAAGCAGACACGAAAGAGTGCGACCTCTCTTGCGGACCCGTGTAGTCCTTGAGGTCATCTGCTTGGTTGATGATGGTAATGCAGTTTTCATGGCTGCCAGCGGCGGGGAAGAAGATCCGAGGCGGCGAAAGACAGTCTGGAGGCCGGATCCCTGTTGTGCTGGACCCTTCTGTCATTGGAGCAGCTGAGTTGGGGTGGACGACGGCGCAGCAGGAGCGGGACAAACCACACAAGGTTTTCTTTGACAACTATCTGTAAGAGAAGTAATTCTGTAAGGGCTCGTTTGAATTGGAGGATTCCAACAATGCAGGGATAGGAAATACACAGGAATAGGATAGGAATGCACGTGCAAAACAGAGAATTTAAAAACACAGGATTTCTGCCAATTTGGGTGTTTGATTCACAACAATTGGAAGATCACAGGATGCAAAGAAGCATGGTGAGATTAAGTCAAACCACAAGAAAATGTACGGTTATAATGCCATTATGCTACTATCTCTTAGTCTTGTGCTTCATGAATAGGAATTTGAAAAGGAGGACAAGTGAAAATTAAAATTCCTACGTTTTTTCTTTCAAGGAGACACTAAAGGAACAAATCCGTGTGCTCAGTGGACAATATATATAACATGTAGAGTAAAAAAGAGATGCAACAAGTGTACAACCTCTTTGGCGAAGCCATGTCGATCTCAGCATGATTGGGTTGGCCGGTGAGGATGCTCCGGCTGACTTTGCTGTCGGAGGAGGGGAAGAAGATCTTAGGCGTCTGGAGATTGAGCCCGAGGTACTGCTCCGCTGTGATGGAGGGTTTCGTCGTTGGAGCAGCTCCGGTGAGTTGTACGACGCCGAGGCTGAAGCAGGACAAGAGAGACAACGAACAACGTTAACCTGAGTGGAATTCTAATAGCATCTCCAATACATGACGTAAAATACATAACCACAAAGTGCTAGATGTAAAATACATCAGCCGCTCATCTCTGAACTTAACTGTCGAAACTGAACTTAATTGTCAAAACTGAACTTAACTGTCGAAACTGAACTTAACTGTCGAAACTGAATTTTTCTATCGAAACTGAATTTTGCTGTCGAAACTGAACGCACTAGCAAGGTGAGACTACACGTCGGTTGACTGACTTTTTCATCTCTGGTCAGTCGATTTTGCAGCCGTTGGAGACGAAATCAAGTGCCTGCGGTTCATCTTCAACCTCCACCCCCTGAGCCGCCAGCCACCACCGGCCAAACAGCAGCCCCCCGCCGCCCGTGGCCGGCGGTGCGCCGCTCCGCCCGCCCCGAAAACACTCCCCACCGCCGGTCTGCCGCCGCCCCGGCCATCCCTCTAGGCCCCCCATGCCGAGATTTTTCTCCGGCGATCCCCACGCCACCGCCCCGCCAACGCCCCGCCACCGCCGGCGACCACCGCCCCCATCCTGAACCCTAAGATAGATAGTGGGGTACCTCTCCGGCGAGCCCCCCTTCCCGCTGCGCCTGGTTCTTCCTTCACCCCGGCGAGCCCCCCCACCCCCTGAAAATCGACTGACCCAAAAGTCGATTCAGTCGACTGAAGTGTAGCTAAATCGGAGCAGCATCGCAAGCAAGAGCAAGAGCGAGAGCAGCAGCGCGAGCAAGAGCAATAGCAAGAGCAGACCAGGCAGGGGACCGAGAGCAAGAGCAGAGCAGCAACGCTAGCGAGAGCTAAAGCAGCAGCAGCTCCAGTAATGTGGACGTCGCCGCCGAGGGAGCGACGGAGTGGAGGAAGTGGCCGGCGACGCCGCCGTGGATGGAGCCGCGCCGTGTCAGCTCGGGACCGAGCGCCGACAGCACCGTGAGGTCGAATCAAGAAGAAAATGCGGCGATTAGTGTACAACCTCTTTGGTGGCACCGATTAGGCCGCAACTTCATCCGAGGAAACGGTGATGATGATGCTCTTCCGGTGGTGCAGGTGAAGACGGTGGTGTGGGAATGGAGGTGGCGCGAAAGAAGAGGGGAACATCGGGGCAGCTCCTTGGAGGTGGAGGACGGGGTGGCTGAACCGGCGGGACGATGAGATCGATGACGGATCCTCATCCGGTACGGTGGATGAGGGACGTCGAGGTGTTGCTGTGGACGAGGTCGTCGGGGAAGAGGCTCCGGCTGCGTGGCGGACGGAGCAGGGTGTGGGGTTTCGTCTCGGGTTTTCGCGGCCTCGGTGTACGAATGGGTGGGCGGATGGGATGGCAGTGGGGAACCATGGCTTAGAGACGCGCTTGTCCGAAATGTGGGGTATGTTACGAAAGTACCCCCACCGATTTGAGGCGGTTCTTTCGGTTCAGGGGTAGCATGGGCATTTCGCGTGTCGGGATTTCACAGGAGGTCGGAGTTTTCGCGCGCGTTGTAATTTCGGAATAGCAAGGCGCGGGTTGAGATGGAGGGAGTTGTCGGAGCACAACGAGACAAAGATATCTTAAATATTTCGTGCTAACAAGGCGCGGGTTGAAATTTCCGGACAAGCCTAACGTGTACTGTACCAAATCAATGCGCACTACAAATGTCATTCAAAACTTTGAATTCATGTTATGTTCAATTAAAATATTTCGCTACGTGTATAATGCATGCAACCTACTACTCAAATGAACGTTTTAGTGCATTCCAAACGTATATACTACCGCTTCAATATGAACTAAATTTGAATTCCTTTCTCTATTTGAATAAGATCTACAATAATGATTGTTGTGAAGTCAAAGCATTTGAATTTGTTTCTCTGTTTTAATAAGATCTACAATCATCATTATTGTCAAGTTAAACCATTGTTTGTGTATTATCTTCACAGCACACCACATGATTAGTCTCGAGTTACATATGAACTATGTGTACTATATGAACTCGAACTAGATTTTTTGAATCCACTTTATTTTGATTTCAAATCACATTACATTTCTAGATCTAGCTAGATCTTCATAATCTAAACCATGTCTCATATGTATAATGTGTTTATCACATTATGTATGGTGCCCCGCCCCCTACGCCTACAAGTATTTAGATGTGAGTTGCAAACACCACACATTACCACAAATTCAAATAAAATGTGAGAATGTTCGATATATAGTATTGTTTAGATTGTTCGATATCTAGTTGTAAGCTGCAAACGCCACACATTATCACAAATTCAAATAAAATGTGAGATTGTTTGATGTATAGTATGGTTTAGATTGTTCGGCATTTAGCTGTGAGTTGCAAACGCCATGCATTATCACATTATGGTATAACATGTGCACATCACGTGTATCACCGCTATATTCATGCATGCAATGTTTAAAACACTATGATCTCCTATTCAAATATATGAATCCGCTTTCATATCAAATTATGATCTTTGTTAGTCTCTTACACCCACACAATCCTCTAACCTTTGTAGCTACCACTAACTTTCTCTCGTGCATGCACACGCCCTCCTTGCCCTCCCCCTCCCTCAACATTCTATCCACCGGGCACATTCATTTTTTTCTTTAGGTCGTTCTCCCAGAGTCTCCACAACTCCTTTCTGACACACACCGATCGATAAACCTCTCCAGCGATGCCTGCCTACAACATACACACACCTTCAATCTCCTCCTTTATGTGTCCTTGCCTCGTGTCTCTCATACGATCACACACACGTGTAAACTCTCGCCCCTCTTTTCATCGATCTCACAACCGCACAATCCTCCCCTATCTAGCTAGTAGTTGGGCCTCTCGCACCACCTCCTAGCTCCATTCTCTCTGTCTATCCGTCTCGCTGGGCCTTATTTGCCTCTAACAAATGGACGTACACCGACCGATCTCTCGCTATACATATAGCTAGCTAGGTCCTTATAACTCGTTTTTACCCACACGTCAATCGATCTACCTCATTAGTTGTGTCTCTCCCTTCCTCCGACAAACAACAATTGATCTACCGATCTAGTTAGGTTTGCTTACCAAACACATGCATGGTTCCCCTTCATCATCCATGGATGCGTCCCGACAGATCTATCACGCACAGGCACACACAGAAACACATCCCCACTCTTATTGATAACATTGCAGTTCCACCCTCAGTTTGTCTAGTAAGCCTCTCCCACCATCTTCGAGAAGCAACTCCATCACCCATCCAGCACTCTACCCCTCTCCCTCCCTCCCTCTGGCTCCCTCTCTCTCCTCTCTCTCTGTCCCATCATATTTCCCATCCTTCAGTTATGTATGGATGTCGACCGATCTCCCTCAAGACATAGCTAGGTCTCTCCTTCTCAACACATATACGAGTCGTTCAACCTCTATAGTTAGGCCTCTGCCTACCCCTCCCCCACCCCCCTCCCCCCCACACACACCGATACATCAAGCGCTCTAGTCATGTCTCCTGCCACACACAAACTTGACATGTGCCCTCTAACGTTCCGGTAGGCCAGTTGCCCTATATCTTTGACTTGCACACACACACAATTTCGATGGCTCTCTTCATCGATCTCGCACCCACCCACTTGATCCTCTCTTCGACTCTATCGATAGCTATGACCCCTCCCTCTCTTCTCGTGGATTGCCCGACCCTCTATGTATGATATGGATAGGCCTCCATTTCACACACATTGCATGCAAAATTTTGTTTGAGATGTCATCGACACATATTCCCACAAATAATTTACGAAATCAACCCCCCACCCCAAAACAAAAAACACTCACGAACGCGGTTTGTATCTCGCACACACACCCACGTAGGTGGGGGACGTGCACAAAGAGAAGAGGTGCATGCACGGCGCACGTACTTCCGTCTCTTTCCCAACCACACCCGCGCGGTACACGGTGGAGCTCATTTCTGTACGAAAAAGGCAGCCCACGTGGTAATTTGGCACGTGTACTGGTTGGCCACTTGGTGGAGGGAGGATCGTCTACCACGGGTGAACAAACAAATTGCAACTTGACGTGTTATGTTAAAAAAAGAGGCAAACCATGTGGGGCCTACCTTAGAGGCAAGGCTCTATACACTGGAGTACTTTTGATGTGTCCCGTCAACTCGCAGAACGAGGAGAAGCTTGCTTAGTATGCCGTCTCCCCCGCCCACGGGCGCGGTGGCTCGCAGGATGAGGTGAAGCTTGCTCCGCCTTACGCCCGCTCCCTCGCCCATGCGCGCGGTGGCTCGCAGGACGAGGAGAAAAAATTACTACTCCCTCCGTTTACTCCTCGTCCCTACTACCTTGGTTATAGAGATTATATCATATTGTTTGGAATATATATGTCCTTCAGTAGATTTCAATATGAACTACTAGTACATACTCCAAACACTAATGTATATAGACGTATTTTAGAGTGTAGATTCACTCATTTTGCTCCGTATGTAGCACTCTCCCTTGCCCCTCGACCCTCGCCCACGTGGTTGACGTGCAGCAATTCATTCGGTCTCATATAGCCAGAACGATATATACTGCACTACCATTATTGCTCGACTTCCCGAAGAGGCGAAGAGCCAATTGTAAGGTTAATATTTTGGAGATGCCAAGCGCAAGGTTATAGGAGAACGAGTAGTAGGTGCCGCGTCATTTATAAATAAAGTTTTTTTCCTCAGTGGCACGTACGCAATATGATAGGTTCATATGGAGAGAAAAGGAAACCGCCCCACTATATACATAGTCAGGACGGGCCAGCCTACACGGTTGCTTGCTGGGGTTGCTCTCTTCACACTCTCTCGCACAAAATGACTGTGGCCACATCTCTAACATCCCGGCGGATCACGTCCGCTTGGGGAAGGGGTGGATGCTTAGTGTAGATGCGGTGGCTGTCGCCGACGGTGAAAACCCACTGTCGGCATGTCCCGATCAGGGGTCCCCGCCGTTCTCTCTCACAAAGCCGGTGAGGTTGCCTTCGTCCCTTGCTCACTGCTGCGACGTGGGCAGTTGCCGCCTCCCGCCGCCCTCTTCAAGGTTGTGCTACGTCCCTCAGGTACAACTCCCTTTACAGCCGGCTTGCACCACTGCTCCAGCTGCCCACATCACTCCCTGTGGATATTTCTCTACTTCTTTGCCCCGCACATACCTCTACTGGCTTCTACGTACTGTATTTGTGATGAGTTTATGTCTCATCAACTAGTCCCAGTAATCTTATTCTAATCACGCTTCTTCAATTTCTTTGCCACAGGGATGCTCATCTCGATTTTGGTGAAACCAGTACTACAAAAACAGCTATAGCCAATATGGACACTAATGGCGCACTGTACATGTGGTGCGCCATTACTAAATACTAATGGCGCACCATGTGTTGGTGCGCCATTAGTGTGCAAATACTAATGGCGCACCACATCCAAGGTGCGCCATTAGTAATTTTTTTTAATTTTTTCAAAACTACTAATGGCGCACCGTGGGATGGTGCGCCATTACTAGTTCAACTAGTAATGGCGCACCACTCCCACGGTGCGCCATTAGTAATTATGTTTCAATTTTTTTTTCAATTTATTTTTATTTTTATTTTTTAAACTACTAATGGCGCACCGTGTGAGTGGTGCGCCATTACTAGTTCAACTAGTAATGGCGCACCACTCCCACGGTGCGCCATTACTAGTTGAACTAGTAATGGCGCACCACTCACACGGTGCGCCATTAGTAATTTTGTTTCAATTTTTTTTTAAAAACTACTAATGGTGCACGGTGGGGGTGGTGCGCCATTACTAGTTGAACCACTAATGGCGCACCACCCCCACGGTGCGCCATTAGTAACTTGGCCCATTCCACCGAATGCCCCCCTTGTGGACCGCCTTTTCAGTTTTTCAAAAAATAAAAGAAAATGATGGAAATGTCAAAAAAATAAAAGAAAATAAGTTTCCCATGTGATATGTGGTCTAGTTGTTGGGAAAATTTACAAATATGAATTTCGACTTTTTTTGCAAAATCTCTCTGGAATTTGTAAAATGGGCATAACTTTTGCATACGAACTCGGATTAAAAAGTTTTATATATGAAAAATCATCTACTCGAAAAGTTACATAAGAATTTAACTGGGGGAACCCCGTTAAACATTTTCAAAATCCTCAAAAACCTAACAGAAAAAAAGATACGGGGCTTTCAAGATCTAGAGGCAAAAAAATTCAAAAAATTTCAAACTTACTAGTGGCGCACCGTTTGCTAGGTGCGCCACTAGTAACAGAAAAAAAATATTGGTTTTGAATTTTTTTTTCAAAAAATGATTCGTAATATGACAGGGAAGTTTGAAATATTTTTCAAAATTTCATCATACTCATGAATATGAACAAAGTCCTAGACATCAACAAGGTTTAATAGGATTGATATGATAGATATATCAACAAGTGGCTGTTAAGTGAGGTGGTGCTGGGGTTGGATAGAACTGCGAAGTTAAGCGTGCTCGGGCTGGAGTAGTGTGAGGATGGGTGACCTTCCGGGAAGTTTGACCACTTAGTGCGATTTGACTTGAGATTAAGCATATTGACCCGAGATTAAGCCATAGTGACCCGAGATTAAGAAAAAAAACAAAAAAATATTTGAAAAAAATATTTCTGAAAAAATATTTGAAAAAAATTGTTACTAATGGCGCACTTCTATGTGGTGCGCCATTACTAAGTCAGATAGTAATGGCGCACCGTGGCCTATACTAATGGCGCACCAGTGGTGCGCCATTATTAAAAAATACTAGTGGCATGGTACTAGTGGCGCACCAGTAGTGCGCCATTAGTAGGCAAAACTGGTGCGCCACTAGTAGGCCTTTTCCTAGTAGTGAACTGCACAAAATGATCCGATTGTCAAACGTTGCCAGCAAATTGAAGCCTGGTCAGGGTTCACGGTTCAAGGGCTAGGGACAGCATGGATCGTTTTTTTTCTTTAGTTGCTTCTGTTCCAAAATAAGTGTCAACTTTAGTAGTAGTACAACTTTGTACTAAAGTTTGCACAAAGTTGAGACACTTATTTTGGAACGGAGGGAGTACATATTTGCTGTGATCTGTCAATCATTGAGATGCCATAGCATGCATGTTAGTCTCCTTTGTATTTGATGAAATGTTGCAACGGGCAACCTTGGATGCAAGATACATGTAACAGAAGCTGGAAGCTTCATAGCATTGTACAAATTTATCTCGCTGATAAATTACAATACGTACTATACTAGTACTTCCTCCATTCCTAAATATAAGTCTTTGTAGAGATTTCACCATGAACCACATGCGGATGTATATAGATGCATTTTAAGTGTAGATTCATTCATTTTGTTCCGTATGTAGTGGAACCTCTACAAAGACTTATCTACTAGTAATAGCTAGCCCCCACTACTAGGAATTCTCTATCCTCTCCTTGAGCCACATCATCAAAATTGATGTAGCCGTTAGATGAAGTAAATCAGTCCATAATAACCGTCTGATCTAGACGTTGAGAGGCTCCGCACTAAGCCACATGCAAGCATGCAGAAATACCGTGGCACATGCATGTGAGTGGGTTTTAAATCACATCAACATGTTTGCATGCAAGCATGCACCGGTAGCATGCATGTAAGTGAGCTTTTAAGTCCCATTAACATGTCAAAAAGAAAAATATAATCCCATTATGCAGTAGGAGTTGGCTGATCTTTTTTCCTTACGTGGGATAATCTAAATGATGATGGGACTTTATTTAGTTTGGCTACCACATTTGTCATGCGGCTATAGAGTTTTTTTTAGTTCTATGAAATCGATAATTTTGCGCAGAGAGATATACCGTTGTTCCGCGGCAACGCGCGGGGACTAATCTAGTAATATTTAGGAACGGAGGGAGTACTATGTAAAAAGTTAGGTGTCGCACGGTGATAGTGTGAGGTGGGCCATGTAATCACTAAGCCTGCGTGTTTTCACTGCTCTTGCACGCCTCCGCTGTAAGAATGGAGAAAATTGTAATCTAGTAGTAGTACCTCCTCTTGCCGAAAGCGTGGGACATCCAGCAGTCCTACCACCTCAGTAATAAAGACCAATGAGCCGTCAAATCACATAGACCCAACAGTAAGTTGGACGGACGAAGCAACCATCACTCTTGCGCCAGTGAGAGGTCGCGTCCGCTCTGCCCGGGCATGAATGCGGCACCGATTCTTTCGAGCGGCGCTGACCGTTTCGGGCGGGAAGCGCCCACGGGCGATGGAGGGGCTTTGGGTGGGCCAGGCTGGTCAGGAGCGGGCGTGGCAGCTGTCCGCATGTCCCTACCGGACACGCCCGAAAACGAGAGGATGCACCGACTCAAGCGGCTAAAATCGTACACTACACAACATCTCTCTGTAGGAGTAGGTCGATCTGTCGATCTCTCTAACACACACATGATGTTAAACACACACACACACGCACCTTGGTCCCGTTGCACCTTCTAACGTGACTTATTACACCTAGACGGAGGGAGTAGTAAGTATACGAGATACGTTGGCACACTGACTTAAGTCGAATACAAGTGCCCAAAATTTGTGTGCATGTTATAATAAGGATTCACTTAAAATAGTACGTGAGCGAACAGAGGGATCAATTGGATAGTGTTCCCGAGCAGTAGCGAGATGTGTGAGGTAAGATACACCGCTGGCGCTTTTAATTTTTCTTATTAATTTGTTTGTTTCACACTCTGACTGGTGGGACCCAACGTACTACGTGGAGAGAGGTAAGGTGACTAAGGCTGCATTATTTCTGCACCACTGTGGATAGTTTTACCACCAAAGCCACATGACACGATTATGATTGAAATCCCAATGACTCCCACACACACAAAAAAAACATGGCATGCTTGTCACACGAATGCAGGAATGTATAAAAGGTTATTTCACTCTCGTTGAACATAACGGGAGGGTTGTGTAGCTAGTTAGCCTGTTCGCTCATCAAACTTGAGGTCTCGGGTTCGATAACTACACTTGAGCATAATTTGTGCCAGGAGGATTCTTTGACTGGTCAAAATGTTTTCTAGGGTTTGCACGCTTCACACTCTCTCTCTCCAGTATATATATACACACTGGAGCCTCAGCACTTGTAGTTTCTCTCTTCACACTCTCTCGCCCTCTCCCGCTGGAGCCTCAGCGCTTGTAGTTGCTCTCTTCACACTCTCTCGCCCTCTCCAGATCTAAACAAGACTTCGTTGGCCTCTCTCTCCCCTCACTGCTGCTCAAAGAGCCGGCAGGATCCGTCCGCCGGGAAGGGAAGGAGGCTTAATGCTGTCACTATCGGGGAGGGACTACTGGCGCAGCTGTTCACTTTCCACCCAGCGGCGGCGCGGGAGGGCCTCCGACCCCTTCTTCTTCGCCGCCGGCCCGTCGCCCACCGAACCACGCCCCAAGTACCTTAAGGTATAATTTACTTACTCCACATGCATTGCTCTAGCTGCATGTATACCATGAATCTAGGACGTGGTTCAAAGAGGAAAGGAGTGGGGGGTAGTGGGAAAAGTTGTATATAGCATGAATCTAGGACGTGGTTCAAAGAGGAAATGAAGGGGGAAAGTTGTATAGCATGAATCTAGGACGTGGTTCAAAGAGGAAAGGAATGGGGGAAAGTAGTGGGGAAAGTTGTATCGCATAAATCTAGGACGTGGTTCAAAGAGGAAAGGAAGGGGCGAAAGTACTAGTTCAAAAAGGAAAGGAAGGGACAAGGCTATAGAGTTTGAGCAGGACTAAATTTGCTGCGCTCACATAGGGAAAGGTGTCTAAAGATAACAAAACTGGGACCAACACAAATATGCTCCTTGGTTGTTTGTTCTTTGTTGCAACAGACTGTGCATGACCACAGTACATCGGTAGATGCACATGGTGCTGGTTTGTCCACTGTCCCGTGCAACTCATTAGCTGTTGTTAATCTAAGGCCCTGTTTGGTTAAAAACTCCCTAGTCCCTACCTGCTTGGTTCCAGGGACTAAACATGGACTAGAGGTTATTAAATCACATGCTAAAAGACCATGTTACCCCTAGTAATGAACTAATAGAGACAAGGTGCGATGCGTGGCAGGGGCAACTGTTGGAAAAAGTCCCAAAAAGACTCCCTCGGGGTCTTCTTTCTTTAGTCCCAAATGCCCACTTTTAGTCCCTAAAAGTCCCTCCTGTTTGGTTTAGATTGGACTAGCATGGAGTGTTTTTAGTCCCTACACCAAAATGTCCCTGTAAACAAACACCCTCTAATAATGCCGCTGGAAAATTGATGCAATGCCATAGTTAAAAGCAAATTACATGTTTAATGAATTTTATTGTTAATATAATCTCTATGTTAATATTAATCAATGCCACCATTTGAGAAATGCTACTGTCTTGCTTTCTTTCCCATTTAGATAAGGTAGATGCTTCTTTTTGTTGGCTTCTGTGTCATCCACCGTTATTGACCACTAATTGTTTCCTTTGCACCTCTGTGTAAACAGGTTATCTACTTCACCTCGTTGCCATTGTGACCTTTTGTTGCACTTCACAAAACACTTTTGTTTTAAGAGTGTTTTGTGCAGTTCAACCAAAATGTCACACCGACAATGTTGCTTGATTGCTTGATCTTAGTGGAACTGCACAAGAGGAGATCTTACTTCCTATCCGTTAAGGCGAATTTGGTTCAGATCTTCTTCTTGTGAGTTGTTTGAATTCCGCATCATGAGAGGTCAGTACTAGCCTTCTTTCACATGATTCTGCAGTGTGCTTTCATATGCTGTGCTACTTGTACGATAATGTTGCTTGATTTTAGTGAACTGCACAAATGGAGACAAGACTTCCAATCTGTATGTGCACCGTAATATCCCATTGTGGTAAGCTAAGGATATTTCACAAGGATCAGTTGAAGGATGGTTACATTACTCCCCACAAGACCAAACTAACTTCAGCTCAGAAGGACTGACAAATCTCCATTTTTTGCTGTGATGCGCGAGTACAATGTTGTTCTAGGATTCTTTCTGGTGAGTTCCATTTTTCTAAAAGTGTGCTCTACATGGACCATGTATGTGCCTGTTGAAACTATCAATTCATAGTACAGTTTGATTTATACTAATCACTTTTTTGTATTTGTGCAAACAGGGGTGCTCAGCTTGATTTCAATGGGAACTGCACAAAATGTTCATGAATACATCGAATCATTCATTTCCACCACAAGAAAGGAGGTGCCGATAAGTTCAAGGCGTTGCCACATATAAGGGCGAAATCATACAAGCTACGCGCGAATTTGGTTGATTTTGGTGGAACTGCACAAAAAGAACAACTGGTTTATTTAGCACGAGGTGCCATGTCAATGTCCGAACTGATGGCAAACCCTGCCCATTCCACAATCATAGGCATTTGATATTTTGGAATGGGACAACCTTGTCAAATTTTGCTCATTGATTTTAGCAAGACATGCGTTTGATATTTTCGAATGGGACGCCCTTTGCTGTCAGCAGCGTCGATCAATTTTTTCTTTATTCTTTAGTTGTGAAGTAAATATTGCCTCTGACATGTGAGTAGCTGAGATGCATAATAATCGATTGTTTTGAATGTTCTCTATGAATTGCCAGGCCTGTGTGTTTGATTGCAATGTACAGAAACACTAAAAAGCTGCTCAAACTCTTTGTACTCCTTCTGTTCCTTTTTACTTCGCACATTGTGAAAGTGCATACTTTTTTGTATAAGATTGGTCAAAGTAGAGATACTTTGACTGCAGACAAAACTTGTATGCAGACTAGAAAGGACCAGAGGGAGTACATGTGAAACTGCTGCAAACGAGGTGATCACCCTGGGAATAATGCTAGTACGTATTGTTTTGCATGTTCATCCAATGCCAGTGATACAGGAATTCGAACTAATCGAAATAAATTCATTCATACACGATCGGATTTCATATAAACATGCCGGATTTCATTACATTTCATACATTCTTCAACTAAAAAGGGGTGCACTGGAGGTATAATTAATTAACCGAAGCTACCCACCTGTGTCCCGCTGAGCTGAACAGAAGCTTCAGTGACTTAACTGCAGGTGCAGTTGCGTAACTGACATGTGGCCTGTTGGGCCCACGTGTCAGTCAGCCAACTGCACCAGCAGTTAAGTAGAAGCAGCGTTCTTCTCCAGCGCAGCTCTCCGACTCGACGTCGCCGCCAAGTAGCTAACCGGCCGTCAATGGTCAACCCGCCTAGCTTGGCTTCAACCGGAGGGTAGCAGTGGTGGCCTTACTTGGACCCGAGCGGCGGCGACAACCGTGTTCTACTCTTCCTCGTTTTCTGTGTGGCGCGGCCTCATTGGCAGCGGGGCGGGGCCTCGGCGGAGCCGGCGATGTCCTCTGTCTCGTTGCCGGCGGGCGGCGCCTCAGCGGAGCGGTGGAAATCCTCCCCCACGTTGCCGGCAGGGTGGGGCCTCGGCTGAGCCGGCGATGTCCTCTGCCTCGTTGTTGGCGGGGCGGGGCCTCGGCGGAGCCGGCGGTGTCCTGTGCCTCGTTGTTGGCGCCGCGGGGCCTCGGCGGAGCAGGGCCTCATCGACGCCAGCGGAGTGGGGACTCGTCGGAGCTGGCACTGTCCTCTGCCTCGTCCTCGGTCTCGCCAAACAGCGCCTCGCCCGCTTCATCGCCCTCTTTGCTAGCCTCTTTGTAGGCAGCCGCAGCCTCCGCCACCAGCATGCGGTACTGCCAGCTCTCGAGGCGGCCCTTGCGGGCAGAGCGGTACGAGTTGAGCAGCGCCTCCTGCTCCGCCCGCTCCGCGGCGATCTGCTCCTCCCCCTGCAAGTGCTCCTGGAGGAGATGGTGGTTGTAGGCGGCGCCGGCCTGCGCCTCCTGGAACTGCTCCTCACGCATCTGCCTCACCCTGTCCATATATTGGGCACGGGCCTCGCTGATGGTCATGGTGCAATGCACCGGCGAGGATGGCGCGGAATAGGGGGTTGGTGCCGGATTGTCGACTACCATGTTCTCCATTGGGACGTCATCGTCCTCCGGCTGCCTGCCGGCTAGCCGGTCGGCAGCAATGGCTGCCATCTCCTTGTGGTCCGTCGTGCGCCCGTCCCGAAGAGCGCTGGAGCGCGAGGAAGCCATGGTGGGCAGTAGTGGTGTGGACAGGAGAAAGGGAACGAATGCGGATGACTGCGGCTATGGCCGGCGCAGCAGTTTATATAGCAATGGTGGGCGGGTGGAGGGACGGATGTGTGGCGCCGGAGTAGCCACCTCTGCAACCGCGTATCATTAATGTGGGCGGCAGATGGACGGACGGACGGCACTTGTGTCATTTGAAGGCGGAGCAATCGCCTGCACCGGGAAGCGGGGCGGGCGATGCTGACTGTTTCGGGCGGAAAGCGCGCGCGGGCGAGGAGATGACTTTACTTGGAAAGGATGACAATGGGGACCCACCAGGTCCATAGCCTCACGTACGCAAGTGCCTCCTTATTATATATATATATATATTAAAAAACTATAATTTATTTAGCTTCCTCCTGGTTTCCTGACATCACCGTCCCACACCATTGTCAACCTATGTAGTAGTCAATAAATGAGAGAATTGCGCAAGAAGCGGCCGACAACTGGGACCAAGCAGCTCGAGCAGTATTTGTGTTTTTGAGGTGTGAGCACTGCAGAGTTTTTCGATGTTTAGCCCAGATATTAATTTTTCTCCTCTGAACAACAACGAAAACATCGTTGCAGGTATTAACTGGGCGGGCTATGGCCCGTCTAGCCCAGGCCAGATATCCAGCCCAGATATTAATTTTTTTCAAGCTGAAAATGGCTAGCCTAGCTATACTTTTTTTAGAAATACCCAGGCAAGGTCAAGTTGTTATTCTCCGCCCCGCTGGGCTGCAAATCTTTCCTAGGAGGGATGCCTTAGGCTTAACAAGAAAATGGGCTTTAAGAAATAATAAATGGGATGTAATTATAAAAACTGGGCAGTAACTATAAAAAAATTGCACTAAACACGTGATTACTTTATAAAATATTATTTTTGGATGTTGAAAATTTTAATTTCATTAATTGTTGCGAGCGCAATGTTTCGTTGGATTTTTATGTAATATAAATTTATATTGAAATTGTATTTAATCTGACTAGAAATTTCGGGATAAAAATATTTCGGATCCCATCAAAATGTGGGAAATTTTTTGAATTCTGTTTTGAACGGTTGGTTGAAATGGGCTGTACTTTTGACAAACTGTAAATGGGCTGTAGTAAATTCCATTAGAATTCAAAAATGGGCTACACATTCTTACAAATCTCAAATGGGCTATAAGTTCTCTGCCACACACTTCTGGCCTTACTAAGTTGACGCGTCCCCTAAAAAAACAGACTTGACGCGTATGCAAGGCTTTGCCAACTTATAGTCAACACACGGTTCTAGCAGCAGTGGCCATTGGATGTCCATCCAACGGATGCCGTGCTTCTTCTTCAATCTCGGATATTCAAGCTTCACCCGCCCAAAAAATGATTCCTCCCCCTGACATCTGGGGCGCACCATTTCGGAAGCTGACCTGTGGGCCTACTAAGCTGATCTGCATGCATTCAAAAAAAAGTTGACGTACCAAGGGCTTTGTCAACTTAGTCAATATAAATGATTCTAGCTGCAGTGACCGTACGATGTCCATCCAACGGCCGTCGTGCTTCTTCAACCTCTGGTCTTCTTGCTCCAGCCGCCCAAAGCAGCGCCGGTCGTGCCGCCTGCTCCTGCCTTCCGTGGCCGGCTGTGCTGCCGCGGAGGCCTCACCGCCCCCTACTACTCCCACCGGTAGCCAGGCCATCCCTCCACTCAACCACACCCCCTGTTATTCTGCGGCGACGGCAGCCTCACATCGCAGCCGAACCAGTGAACGCTCGTACTCCTGTTAGCGTGGGCATCCACTGTCGCGTCTTGCCCGGCTCCGCGTCGTCCCCTTCCTAGGCCTCGCCGTCATCCACCGCCGTGGTGCTCTCCGCGTGGCGTGGTCAATGTGGTCAACGACCGACTTCCATCGGAAGAGTACTGTACGTGGAGAGGCTGACAGCTGGGTCCACGGCAGCCGCAAGGAAGTGCCTCCTTATTACGCGGAAAATAATTATTCCTCCACCTGACAGCAGGGACCCACCGGACGGGCCACCAGTATTTTGCGAAAAAATTCGTTTCCCCCTGACTGCTGGGACCCACCGGACGGGCCACCGTATTTCGCAAAAAAAAATGTTCCCCCCGCTGTCAGCTCGGACCCACCGGAAGTGCCTCCTTACTACGCACAAAAAAATGAATACTCCCCCGACTAGCTGGGACCCACCTTGGTGGGAGGCTGACTTGTGGGCCTACTAAGTTGACGGGGACGAAGGGCTTTGTCAACTTAGTCAATATGAACGATTCTAGCTCCAGTGACCGTACGATGTCCATCCAATGGTCGTAGTGCTTCTTCAACCTCTGGTCTTCTTGCTCCAGCCGCCCAAAGCAGCGCCGGTCATGCCGCATGCTCCTGCCTCCCGTGGCCGGTTGTGCTGCCGCAGAGGCCTCACCGCCCCTACTATCCCACCGCTGGCCAGGCCCTGCGGCGACGGCAGCCTCACACCGCAGCCGAACCAGTGAACCCTCGTACTCCTCTCCGCGCGGGCTTCCACTGCCGCGTCTTCCCCGGCTCCGCGTCGTCCCCTTCCTAGGCCTCGCCGTTGTCCACCGCCGTGGTGCTCTCTGTGCGGCGTGGTCAACGTGGTCAAGGAACGACTTCCATCGGAAGAGTACTATACGTGGAGAGGCTGACAGCTGGGTCCACGGCCACAGCCCAGTTTTTTTGTGATTTGCCAAGTAAGTCGCTTTGTCAGGCCTCTTGGGCTGCAAATCTTTCAAGACGAGGAGAGCTTTCATTCGGCTGGCCGAGAAAATGGCCCATCAGTAATGAGAAATCGGCTGTACATTTTTAAAACACATCAAACCGGCAATTTGTTTCAAATATCTTTTTTTTTCATTTCAAGATTGTATATTACATTAATTTTTATGCGTGGAGAATTTTTTGGATTTTATATTGATATACATTTATTTTTAAAATCAGTTTGAATGTGAGTCGAAATTTTAGGATTAAAAACAGTTCGGACCGCACCGAAATATGCAAAATTTCGTATAATTTTTTAACCGTGGCCACAATATGGGCTGTAATGCTAACAAAAAGAATATGGGCTCCAAAAAACCCTTAAGAATTAGCGAATGGGCTGTAAATTATTAGAAATAATGGCAGATGGGTTGTATGCTGTTTTCCACAGATTTGAGGCTTTCCTAAAAAAAGGTTGATGCGCAAGCACTGACTGTTGGATGTCCATCCAACGGCCGTCGTGCTTCTTCAATCTTTGCTCTTCCTGCTGCAGCCGCTCAAACAAGCGCCGGCGGGACTGCCTGCTCCCTGCTCCCCGCGGCCGGCTGTGCTGCCGCGCAGGCCTCACCGCCCCACCGTACTCCCATCGCTGGCCTAGCCATCCCTCTACTCACCCACACCTGCTGTTATTCTCCGGCGACGGCAGACGAACCAGTAAACCCTCGTACAGTCATACTCCACTCCACGTGGGAAACAACTGCCGAGTCTTCCCTGCCTCCGTGTCGTCCCCTTCCTAGGCCTCGCCATCGTCCACCGCCGTGGTGCTCTCGGCGCGGCGTGGTCAATGTGGTCAACGACCGACTTCCATCGGAAGAGTACTGTGCGTGGAGACGCTGACAGCTGGGTCCACGGCCGCAGCAAGGAAGTTCCTCCTTATTACGCGCAAAATAATTATTCCTCCACCTGACAGCGGGGACCCACCGGATGGGCCACCATATTTCACAAAAAAACATTTCCCCCCTGACTGCTGGGACCCACCAGCTACACCTTCGCAAGCAAGGAAGTGCATCCGGGCAAAAAAAAACAATTCGCCACCCCTGACTGCTGGGACCCACCAGCTACATCTTCGCACGCAAGGAAGTGCCTGACAGTTGGGACCCACCTGGTCGAAGCGTACGTAGCGTTGTCATTCTGGTCGCGAACGTGTACGTACATATATACTGGTGGATGTAGAGGTGCGCACGTGTCGTAGTAGAGGCGCGCACGTAGCATGTACACGTACGTACAGTGGCCAGGGTGCAAGAACGAAAATACGGCCACGTATGTGTACATACTGGCGGGGTCTCGAACGCCTACTCGCGCATACGTACGGCGAGGGCTCGTTGACATGGCTGGGTCGGATCGGAGAAACAGCGTCGTCGTCGTGTTCATGGGGAGGCAACGGAATGCGTCGTGTTCATGGGGAGGCAACGGAATGCGTCATGTTCATCGGGAGGCAACGGAACGCGTGGGAGCCAACCGGCTGGGTTGGAACGGAATGCGTGGTCGTGTTCATCGGGAGGGCTTGGACGGATTAGGCGATGGAAACGAGGCCTGGCGTACCACACAACGGAGGAAACGGACCTCCTATTTTCGGAACGGGGTCCTGTTGATCGGGAGGGGTGTGGCGTACCGCAAAACGGAGGAAATGGACCTCCTACGGTCGAAACAGGGGTCCTGTTGATCGGGAGGGGTGTGGCATACCGCAAAACGGATGAAACGGACCTCCTTCGGTCGAAACGGGGGTCCTGTTGATCGGGAGGGGTGTGGCGTACCGCAAAACAGACGAAACGGGGGTCCTGTTCATCGGGAGGGGTGTGGTGTACCACAAAAAGGGACTCCACGGGATACTGTTCATCTCCACCGTCGACCTCCTCCAGCCTCCATGGGCTACCGTCGACCTCCTCCAGCCTCCACGGGCTCTTGTTCATCCAGCCTCTACCGCGCGCTACTCCACCGGCTACTGTTCAACCACCCCTCCACGGGCACCCCTCCACCGTCTACTGTTCATCCAGCCCTCCACACCACGGGGTCCTGTTCAACCACCCCTCCACGGGCACCCCTCCACCGTCTATTGTTCATCCAGCCCTCCACCACACCACGGGGTCCTGTTCATCCAGAGGCAACGCCACCGCTCACTGTTCATCCAAACCCCCCGCAACGCTCACTGTTCATCCCAGAGGCAGCATCGATCGGCTTCAGTTAGCAGCAGTAGTGTGACGCCCCCGATTTGACTGTACACTAATCATGCACGCAAATGTGTACGATCAAGATCAGGGACTCACGGGAAGATATCACAACACAACTCTAAAACATAAATAAGTCATACAAGCATCATAATACAAGCCAGGGGCCTCGAGGGCTCGAATACAAGTGCTCGATCACAGACGAGTCAGCGGAAGCAACAATATCTGAGTGCAGACATAAGTTAAACAAGTTTGCCTTAAGAAGGCTAGCACAAACTGGGATACAGATCGAACGAGGCGCAGGCCTCCTGCCTGGGATCCTCCTAACTACTCCTGGTCGTCGTCAGCGGCCTGCACGTAGTAGTAGGCACCTCCAGTGTCGTAGGAGTCATCGTCGACGGTGGCGTCTGGCTCCTGGGCTCCAGCATCTGGTTGCGACAACCAGGTAGAAAGGAAAGGGGGAAAAAGAGGGAGAAAGGCAACCGTGAGTAGTCATCCAAAGTACTCGCAAGCAAGGAGCTACACTACATATGCATGGGTATATGTGTAAAGGGGCATATCAGTGGACTGAACTGCAGAATGCCAGAATAAGAGGGGGATAGCTAATCCTGTCGAAGACTACGCTTCTGGCCATCTCCATCTTACAGCATGTAGAAGAGAGTAGACTGAAGTCCTCCAAGTAGCATCGCATAGCATAATCCTACCCGGCGATCCCCTCCTCGTCGCCCTGTTAGAGAGCGATCATCGGGTTGTATCTGGCACTTGGAAGGGTGTATTTTATTCAGTATCCGGTTCTAGTTGTCATAAGGTCAAGGTACAACTCCGGGTCGTCCTTTTACCGAGGGACACGGCTATTCAAATAGATAAACTTCCCTGCAGGGGTGCACCACATAACCCAACACGCTCGATCCCATTTGGCCGGACACACTTTTCTGGGTCATGCCCGGCCTCGGAAGATCAACACGTCGCAGCCCCACCTAAGCACAACAGAGTGGTCAGCACGCCGGTCTAACCCTATGCGCGCAGGGGTCTGGGCCCATCGCCCTATGCACACCTGCACGTTGCGTACGCGGCCGGAAGCAGACCTAGCCTAGTGGCTTTCCAGTCCAATCCGGCGCGCGCCACTCAGTCGCTGACGTCACGAAGGCTTCGGCTGATACCACGACGCCGGGATACCCATAACTACTCCCGTGTAGATGGTTAGTGCGTATAGACCAAATGGCCAGACTCAGATCAAATACCAAGAACTCGTTAAGCGTGTTATGTCGAAGTAACCGCGGACGCCGTCCAGGGCCAGGCCCACCTCTCACCTAGGCGGTCTCAACCTACCCTGTCGCTCCGCCACAAAGATCCACTTGCTGGTAATCCTACGAGCCGACCCGACTTTAGTCATCACATGTGTCATGTATATAGTATATAAGTATATACCCGTGATCACCGCCCAAGTGATCACGGCCCGATAGTATAGCACAGCAGACGGACAAGGATGTAGGGCCACTGATGGAAAACTAGCATCCTATACTAAGCATGTAGGATTGCAGGTAAAGGTAACAACAGTAGAAGCAAGGGCAGGCTATGCATCAGTATAGGATTAACGGAAAGCAGTAACATGCTACAATACTCTAATGCAAGCAGTATAGAGAAGAATAGGCGATATCTGGTGATCAAGGGGGGGGGGCTTGCCTGGTTGCTCTGGCAAGTAGGAGGGGTCGTCAACTCCGTAGTCGAACTGGGCAGCAGCAGTGTCGGTCTCGTAGTCTACCGGAGAGAAGAGGGGTAAGAAACAGTAAATACAATGCAAACATAAGCATGACGATGCGTGACATGACAATGAGCAGTGCGAGGTGTGTCCTAACGCGACAGTAGGTGGTACCGGCGAAGGGGGGGAACATCCGGAAAGTATTCCCGCTGTTTCGCGTTTTCGGACAGATGGACCGGAGGGGGAAAGTTGCGAGTTCGATAGGTTAGGGATGTGTGGTGGACGAACGGGCTGCGTATCCGGATTCGTCTCGTCGTTCTGAGCAACTTTCATGTACGAAGTATTTCCATCCGAGTTACGGATTAAAAGATATGATTTTCAAAGAATTTATTAATTTCTGGAATTTAATTAATTATTTAATTTAACTCAAAATTTGGATTTATGACATCAGCATGATGTCATGCTAACGTCAGCAGTTGACCGTTGACCTGGTCAACCTGACAGGTGGGTCCCACCTGTCAGGGCTGTTAGCTAATTAACTACTGTTTAATTAAATTAACTAACTAATTAGATTAATTTAAACAGGACTAATTAACTTAATTAATTTAGTTAATTAATTAATTAATTAAATTTATTTTTATTTTCTTTATTTATTTATTTATTAATTTTTATTAATTAATTAATTTATTATTATTATTATTATTATTTAAATCATTTTTTTCTTTTCGTTCTCTGACTGCGGGGGCCCACCTGTCTGTGGCCCAAGGGTGTTTGGGCCCAGGGGCAGTGGCTCAGGGGGCGAGGCCCCACCTGGAAGTGGCCCAGGGGCCACAGGCGGGCCCGGGCGCGGTGCGCGTGTGCGGCGCGGCGACGGGCGGTGGGCGTGGTGCGGGCGGACCCGGCGACGAGCGCCGCGGGCGGAGGAAGTGGCCGAGCGGCGACCAACACGCGGGGGCGGCACGGCGTGGCCATGGCCGGAGCGGGGCGAGGCCGCGGTGGTGCGCGGCCAGCCGCCGGAAGTGGCGCAGAGGGGCGAGGCCACCGTGGCGACGGGGCGCGGCAGCCCGACTGGTCCCTGGCGTCGGCGGGGGCGGAGGAAGGCGTCGGCCAGGGCAAGGGACAGGGCGAACGGAGGGGGGCCGTGGGGGCGCGATGGTGGAGGCGGTGAGCGCGGCGACCGCGACGAGCAGGGGAGGGGACGAGTACGGGGCGAGGGAGAGAGAGGAGGGGCGCGGCTCACTGTGGCCGTAGGGGAGTGGCAGCGGGGCTCGAGGTGGGGGACGGGGACGACGGCGACGTGGGAGCAGGCCGGCGGGGAGGTCCGGCGAGGAAGAGCTCCGGCGTGGAGGAGGACGATGACGAGCGATGAAGGAGAGGCGAGGGAGCAGTGAGTGACGGCGTCGGGGGCGGCTCCGGGGCGACGTGGCAGCGGCGGGATGGCGCCGCGACGTGGTGGTGGTCGGCGACGGCGTCAGGGCGTCCGGGGCGGGGCCGGCGTTGTCGTGCCCGATCCAGATTGGATCGGGGGAGGAGACGAGGGAGCGAGAGGGGGAGAGATCGGGGGGAGAGTGGGGGAGTGGTTAGGGTTTGCGGGGGGGGGAGTGGATAAGGGAGTGTCGGGGTGGGCCGGCCGGCTGGGCCTGGGGGTTGGCCCAGTTGGGCCACGGCCCAGGGGTTTCCTCCTTCTCTTTTTTTTCTTTTCTTTTTTTCTCTCTGTTTGTTTTCTCTTTTGTATTTTCTTTCTTTTATTTATTTTCTTTTTTGTTTTATTTCAATTTAAATTATTTAGGCATTTTATAAAAATATGTTTTCTTTATTATAATTACCCTTGTAATATTCGGCACCCACCGAACATTTTTGTTTCAATTTTGAAAAACTTTTATTGTTGATATTAATTTGAACTTGAATTTTGAAACGGTTTGACCTAACGGTAGATTATCAACAGTAACTGTGGTGACGTGGCACCATTAGCATGGGATTACTGTAGCTTGATTATCCGGGTGTTACAAGTAGCGAAGGAATCGCTCAATCGGGTTCAGTTAACAACCATCGATCGATCGCTCGGGTTCATAAACGCGTAGCCTGCAGTGCAATCGCTCGGGTTCAGTTAGAGCCCAACGCCTCGGTCAGGTTCAGTTAGAGCCAACGCCTCGCACACACGCGCGTATGTGTACGAGAGAAATGCGCATCGCTCGGCCCCCGACCTCCCACCGTAACCGGGAACTCCCCGAAATTTTCCTCGCCCTCGCTTCTACCACGGTTTTTTCCGTCATGGATGGCCCAAAGAATGTCATGCAGCTGCATCTCCGGCCCGCCCAGGACGAAAAGCCCATTTTCCGTCATGATTTTTTGTCATAGAAGTAGGAGCCCACCACATCTATGATGATACCGGGTTTTGTCACAATTATTGTCATAGAAGTGTCATATGTATGACAGAATTTTTTTTTGTTCGGCCCAAAATGTCACGGATGAGTCTTTTTTTTGTAGTGTATATAGAGAAAAGCGCTCCCGAGGACACATGGGAATTATCGTCAAGCTAGTTTTCATCACGCTCATATGATTCGCGTTCAGTACTTTGATAATTTGATATGTGGGTGGACCGGTGCTTGGGTGGTGTCCTTACTTGGACAAGCATCCCACTTATGATTAACTCCTATTGCAAGCATTCGCAACTACAAAAGAAGTATTAAGGTAAACCTAACCATATCATGAAACATATGGATCCAAATCAGCCCCTTACGAAGCAACGCATAAACTAGGGTTTAAGCTTCTATCACTCTAGCAACCCATCATCTACTTATTCCTTCCCAATGCCTTCCTCTAGGCCCAAACAATGGTGAAGTGTCATGTAGTCGACGTTCACATAACACCACTAGAGGTAAGACAACATACATCTCATCAAAATATCGAACGAATACCAAATTCACATGACTACTAATAGCAAGACTTCTCCCATGTCCTCAGGAACAAACGTAACTACTCACAAAGCATATTCATGTTCATAATCAGAGGGGTATTAATATGCATAATGGATCTGAACATATGATCTTCCACCAAATAAACCAACTAGCGTCAACTACAAGGAGTAATCAACACTACTAGCAACCCACAGGTACCAATCTGAGACTTGGAGACAAAGATTGGATACAAGAGATGAACTAGGATTTTAGAGGAGATGGTGCTGGTGAAGATGTTGATGGAGATTGGCCCACTCCCGATGAGAGGAGCGTTGGTGATGACGATGGCGATGATTTCCCCCTCCCGGAGGGAAGTTTTCCCGGCAGAACAGCTCCGCCGGAGCTCTAGATTGGTTCCGCCTCGTGGCGGCGGAGTCTCGTCCCGAAAGCTTGCTTATGATTTTTTTCTTGGACGAAAGACTTCATATAGCAGAAGATGGGCACCGGAGGGCCACCAGGGGGCCCACGAGGCAGGGGGCGCGCCCCCACCCTAGTGGCCAGGGTGTGGGCCCCCTCTGGTATTTTCTTTGCTCAGTATTTTTTATTATTTCCAAAAATAACTTCCATGGAGTTTCAGGACTTTTGGAGTTGTGCAAAATAGGTCTCTAATATTTGCTCCTTTTCCAGCCCAGAGTTCCAGCTGCCGGCATTCTCCCTCTTTATGTAAACCTTGTAAAATAAGAGAGAATAGGCATAAGTATTGTGACATAATGTGTAATAACAGCCCATAATGCAATAAATATCAACATAAAAGCATGACGCAAAATGGACGTATCAACTCCCCCAAGCTTAGACCTCGCTTGTCCTCAAGCGGAAGCCGATAACGATAAATATATCCACATGTTTAGAGGTAGAGGTGTCGATAAAATAAAATACAAACATGAGGGCATCATGATCATTCTTTGTAACATCCCAAATTTTCAATTTGGAATGTTATACATTAGATCATCATGCATAACATATTTTATTGCATTTTGTTTTGCGATCCTAGAAATTCTACGCAACTCAAGGACCCACAGAGAGAGTTGGGGATTTCGTTATTTTCATATTTGAGTTTTCTCAAATTTTAAAAATAGGATCATTTGTTTTAATTATTTTCTCTCCGAAAATATTTCATATCAAATATATGAGAGGTGATAATATGACTTCTCCAAAAATAATGAAATATTGGAGGAAAATATTAAAAACAAATATTTGATTTTATTTGGATTTTATTTGAATTAGGAAAAATACGCGTTTTTAAAAATTGCATTTTAGGCCCAAATAAATGTTCATCTTGTCCGGCTTATTTTTAGAGGACGGGGAAAATTTATTTCGGGATTTTTGGAGTCCGTTTAGTATTTCTTTTCTTTCTTTTTCTGCACGTCCAATTAAAAAAAACGAACCGACCTACCGGGTCGTGTCCGGCTAGGACTCTGGCCCGGCCGGCCTTTATAAGCCGCGAGGCCGCCCCACCAGCCCAAGCCGCCCGCCCCGCGAAACCCTAGCGCCGCCGCCACGTCGCTGCCCCGCCGCCCGGAGCCACCGCCGTCGCCGCCGCCCGGAGCCCCGCCGCCGACCCCGCCCGACGCCGGAGCCGCCCTGCCGTCCCGCCACCCGAGGTTGACAGCCGCCGCCGCCGGTTTTCTCCAGAAAATCGTGCGTGTTTTTTTAGAAAACCCCGGTTTATTTTTTTATTAGATCGGTTTTATTTTTTTGGTTTAGCCTATTGCGCGGACGTTCATCCGTACGTTTGTTTTAACGAACGGTTTTCGTCGTTTAACTGCAGACAGCGAACGTTCATTCGTTAGCCTGTTCGTCGGTTTTTCCTTTTCTCGGATGTTCCGCGATTATTTTCGATCGCGATTTCAGATCTGTTTTTCGTTTTAGTATAACTTTTCGCTCGTTTATCGGAATCAGGCGATTAAAGCGCCTAGAGTTTCGTCTCGAAACACTCTTTCTGTTTAACCAACTCAAAAGTGTTTTTGCCATTGTAAAATTTGACTTCGGTCCAGATTAGTAAACGAAGCTTGTTTCTTTCGCCATTTGAGTTTTGTTGCTTCGTTCGATTTGATTCTTTTTGCAAACCAGAGTTCTTAAGTTGAACTTTTTGGTTAGATCTTTTATTACGAGTTTTACCCGTGCACCCTTGCTTGATTTCTTATGTATGTATTGTTTGTTTGCGATAGAGTACCCGGAGTGCGAAGCGTGCTACTACGAGTCTCTAGGTTTCATGGATCATCAGCAAGGCAAGTAACACTTTGATCATACCTCTTTACCACCCAGTTTTATTGCATTAGATCAATCCTCAGACTATTGCATGATTAGGATCTGATTAAAATGTGGGTTTTGGGAAGTAGATGAGGTAGTACCTATTGCCCTATTTATATCAAACCATTGGGAGTTACTTCTACGTTTGCTTATATTGCTATGCTATGCTCGTAGACGTGGATTGGGTTTGAGTGAATTTTTCCATGACAGATGTGAGATTGTTAATTAATGGTTCAGCTTAAGGTGGCTACTTTTATTTACATCTGGGTGGATTGAGGCACCTAGAGAACCCGGTGTTGCCTGTATTTTTTGGATATCCCGGAGTACCCGTGTGATCATCCTATGGACCGCCACCTAGACTCAAAGGGATCATGAGATTATTCATGCTAGAAACTTCCGTGTGCAACCACAAGCTATTATGGGCTCTAGCATAGTTGAGTAGGTTACATGACCTCTTGAAGAGGTGGGCTAGCAGATGTAGGGGAAAGTAGGTGTAACTGTCCACCCGGAGTAAAGAGTATTCTTTCTGAAAGACTGTGTCTCGGTCATCCGTTTCTCAAACACCATGTAGTGCAAGAAATCAAGCAGAGGCGATCGAGTCTTGTGGGGAAAAGTGCGCAAACCTCTGAAGAGTGTACAATCTAATCATGGTTAGCCGTGTCCCCGGTTATGGACATCTTGAGTATCTAGTTCTTGGATTATCATGTGAATCTCATCATCATGTTACTTAATTTAATTTGATTGGGTTAATCACGTTCTTGATTGGGATTGAGTTGGAGGTACCTTCTCAATGTTTAACAACCACCATGATAGTTAAATAAAATTTATTCCTTTGTGGTAGGGAAAAATTGGCTTTTCGCAAAACTGTAACCATAGAGCTTTCCACCAGCCAAACATGCATGTAGTGATAGCATTATTCTGTTCATTACTCTCTATGTGTTACATTGCCAGCATATTCCATGTGCTGACCCGTTTTCGGGCTGCAACGTATCATGTTGCAGACTTTTCAGACAATGAGTAAGGTGCCATAGGTCGTGGTCTTATACTCAGTGATGCCGTTGGAGTTGATGGACTCACTTTATCTTCCAAGCCTTCCGCTCTTATCGTTTTTAGATGGCCTTAAGCCGTATTTATTGTAATAAGTTCTCTTTTTGAGACATTCGATGTAATAAGTGTGTGATTGCTACTCTGTTATAAATCCTTCAAGTACTGTGCGTGTCAGCATTACCGATCCAGGGATGACACTGATGCACAGAGACTAGACTGTTTGAGGTCTGGTCGCTACAAAGATGCTATCAGAGCACACGCTGACTGTAGGACACGACCACTAAGCTAAAGCCCTAGATTACTACTCTCTTCTCATTTCTGACTCCTCTCCTCTCTTCCACCCTTTTAGGATGGCGGATGCAAGGAATAAGTTCGCGCAACCGGATGAGGATACACCTTTTGGACGACACTTGAAGGAAGTTACTAAGTACCTGAACATCGGAATACCAAGCTTCACCGGAACCTACAACGCCACACTACCAGAGAGGAGCGCTGGATGATTCAAGTTCAAGTTCCAGGAAGGACGTTCATGCCAGTCACTGAGCCCATAGAGTTTTCCTTTGATGCACCAACCTGGAGTCTAGGAAAGAGTATGGCAGCCCACATCACCATGGGACGCATTGGAGAAGTGTACCACAATGATCTCAAGGATACTATCTATCTGATTTGTGGGTGCCGAGATGAGCAATGGGAGATGATCAGTACCAGGAAGGATAGATCTATTGCAGCTTTCATTCAGGAGTTAAACCAGCACATTCGTCGCCAGGAGAACCATATGTGCGCAGACATGATAGAGCTGAAGAAGGCAAAGACAAGGATCATGGAACTGGAGGAAGAACTCAAGGCTACACGCGAGGATTATATGGAGGAAATCGTCACACTAGTTGAGAAGAATGGCGACCTAACAAAGAAGCTAGGAGTTTTCATGGGAGACCCAGCACCAGGAGGAGATGATGACGATTCTACTTGACCGGAGAACTACATCATCATCGACGACACCGACTCGGACCCCAGTGATGATGATTGGGAGGATGAAGCCGGAGCAGATATCATGGAGTCTTCGACTGAGCAATTTTTCTAGTAGACCACCAAATTAGTAGCAGTATGACACCATGTATATCGTATAGTCCAAGCACTTTGTAATGATCATTAGATCGATTGTATCCCTTGTTTGAATTGATTGGAGTGATATGAGTGTGTTTGTCTCATGTGCATATGGGTAGTGTTTTCCCTCTAGACCTCATTCTATCCTATTCTCTCATCTTTTCTAAACCCATCAGATGCCTCCAAGACGCGACCCCGGATTTGTTTTCCCACCGGAGATCACTCAATTGATTCAGCAGCAGAATGCCTTGATGCAAGTGCTAGTTCAGAACCAAGGCAACAACAACAACAACCCACCACCACCACCACCTATTGATCACTTAGCCCGTTTTCTTAGGCTGAATTCGCCGGTGTTCTCCAGTAGCACCGAGCCGATTGTGGCAGATGATTGGCTCCGTAAGGTTGTAAGGGAGCTGACCACTGCAGGATGCACAGATGCGGAGAGAGTGCGTTTTGCCGCACATCAGCTTGATGGACCCGCAGCATCATGGTGGGAGAATTACACAGCCACTCACCCCATTGACACTGTCACATGGGACCAGTTTTAGCAAGCTTTCCGTACTGCCCATGTGTCAGCAGGAGCTATGCCCATGAAGAAGCGTGAGTTTCGCAACTGACGCCAAGGAGGACGTACCGTTGGCCAATACGTGGAGGATTTCAGTAAGTTAGCACGTTATGCCTCAGATGACGTTGCTACGGATGCAGCTAAGCAGGAGAAGTTTCTGGAAGGACTGAATGATGAGCCGAGCATGCAGTTGATGGTGGAAACTTTTAACAACTACCAGGAGTTGGTAGATAGAGCTCTCATGATTGAAGGGAAGCAGCAGCAGATTGAGAGTCGTAAGAGGAAGTATGGACAAGGAAAGTACAATACAGGAGCTCACCAGAAGCCTCGTTTTACCCCGAACTCGGGAGGACACCTTCAGCATAACCATGGAGGTCACAATCACAATGGAGGGAGCTCGCACAATCATAGTGGCCCCAAGAATGGCAATGGGAATGGAGGAAGCAACGGACAAAACCGTACCAACCCATCAACCCTAGCCAAGAGGGGTCTAAGCCACGTTACTTGTTTCAAGTGCCAGAAGACTGGACATTATGCAACTGAATGTCCGGAAGCTAAGAATGGAAATGGCAATGGAAGCTCGGGGAAGAAGCCGAACCCTTTCAACAGGGGACAGGTGAACCACGTTAATGTGGAGGAGGTTGAAGCACAGCCTAATGCAGTAATAGGTAAGTTTTTGGTTAAGTCATTTACTGCAATCGTTCTTTTTGATACTGGTGCATCGCATTCATACATATCAAGGGGATTTGTGGATAAGTTTAAGTTGCCCACCAAAGTTCTTAGAACACCTATGTTAGTAACCTTGCCAGGAGCAGAGTATATGGCAAGCCAAGGATGTTTTCAGATGCCATTGGCCATAGGTAGGCATGTTTTCCCCTCAGACCTAATAGTTTTGGAGTCGCAAGGTTTGGATGTGATTTTGGGAATGGATTGGCTATTCATGTATGGAGGAAACATCGATTGCGCCAGTAAGACGATTTTGCTTACTACCCCAGAAGGAAGAAGGATTAAGTATGTATCCCGGCATGTGCCGAAGAGGACTCAAGTGAATTCCTTATCAGGAGTTGTACAGGAGGAAGTGCCTGTGGTGAAGGATTTCCCTGACGTATTTCCAGAGGAGTTTCCAGGCATGCCACCGGATAGAGACATCGAGTTTTTGATTGAGCTTTTGCCAGGCACTGGGCCAATATCCAAGAGACCGTACAGGATGCCCGCTAAGGATTTGGAAGAAATTAAGAAGTAGATTAAGGAGTTACTGGATAAAGGATATATTCGCCCAAGTTCGTCACCTTGGGGATCACCCGTACTTCTAGTGGAGAAGAAAGATGGATCGTTGAGGATGGTTGCTGATTATCGTGGATTGAATGAAGTAACAATCAAGAACAAGTACCCACTGCCGATGATCAATGATCTGTTTGACCGACTACAAGGAGCTAATGTATTTTCCAAGATTGATTTGTGATCAGGATACCACCAGTTGAAGATTCGAGAGCAGGATATACCCAAGACAGCTTTTACCACAAGTTATGGGCTATATGAGTACACCGTTATGTCATTTCGCCTGACTAACGCACCCACCTATTTCATGAACATGATGAACAAAGTGTTTATGGAGTTTTTGGATAAGTTCGTCATAGTGTTCATTGATGATATTCTGGTCTATTCGAAGAATGAAGAAGAGCATAAGGAGCATTTGCGTTTGGTACTTGGAAAGCTCAAAGAACATTAGTTATATGCCAAGTTCAGCAAGTGCGAGTTTTGGTTAAAGGAAGTTGGATTCCTTGGACATGTTATATCCGGAGAAGGAATAGCAGTAGATCCCACCAAGGTTAACACTGTGACAAATTGGGAGTCACCCGCGATAGTTGGAGAAATCCGGAGTTTTCTTGGACTCGCAGGATATTATTGGAGATTCATCGAGAATTTCTCGAAGATTGCAAAGCCTATGACGGAGTTGTTGAAGAAGGACACCAAATTCAATTGGACTGAGGAATGTGAGGCTAGTTTCCAGGAGTTGAAGAAACGTTTGGTTACAGCGCCAGTGTTGATTTTGCCAGATCAACGCAAGGATTATGAAGTATATTGCGACGCTTCTCGTCGAGGACTTGGAGCAGTGCTAATGCAGGAGGGAAGAGTTGTTTCATATGCCTCACGACAGCTTAAACCCCATGAGTTGAATTATGCTACACATGATTTGGAGTTAGCAGCCGTAGTGCATGCGTTGAAGACGTGGAGACATTTTCTCATCGGAAACCATTGTGAGGTGTACACGGATTACAAGAGTTTGAAGTACATTTTCACGCAGAAGGAGTTGAATCTCAGGCAAAGGAGATGGTTGGAGCTCATTAAGGATTATGATATGAGATTGCATTATCACCTAGTGAAGGCTAACATAGTAGCCGATGTGTTGAGCCGCAAGAGCCATGTCAACACTGTCGGGACCCCGATTCTAGGTCACACCGATCTAGCCTGTAACACCTCATATCACTTTGCGGCCTCACGCACGGTATCCCCACGGGTGTCGCCTTACCATGGCCGGGACCGTTTGCGCCTTTTGGCTCACGTATATGATAATGTCGCTAGCATCCATATGACAGAGAACCCGGGCCGACATGGCTAGTCGTGAACCTAGAGCGGCACTAACGTATGGGGACAGGCATACATGAATCAACATCGAACATGTCGGTCAGCAGCGTGCGAATCCGGGCTGTAGCACTGGCTAACAGGACTCCGGGAACCCGGGCTGTAGCAGGCTAGGCAGGACTCCGGATGTCACCGCGTGACATTTCCCCGAAGGGACAGACACAGGAACGAAGTGAATCACATGCCGGCCAGTCAAGTGTTCCGGAGCAGTAGTGCTGGGCTAGCAGGACTCCGGTGAACCGGGTTGTAGCGGACTACTATGGCTCGAGGAGGCACTAGACTACATTTCCCCATAAGAGAGGCTACCAAGGATAAACAACTAGGTTGTCGAATCCCACACATACCAAGCATTTCAATCATACACACAATATGCTCGATATGTGCAAATACAACATGGCATCACAACAAGACTCTACGACTCAGAGTATTTATTCATTAGGCTCCGAAGAGCCAGATATTACAAACATGGGTCTCATGACCCAACATTCAGAGCATACAAGTCAGAGCACATGCGGAAGCTTAACATGTCTGAGTACAGACATCTACAAATGAAAAAGGCTGAGAAGCCTGACTATTTACTAGATCCTGCCGAGGGCACAAGATCGTAGCTGAGGTAACAAGCTAAACGTCGAAGTCCACACGGAACTACTAGCGAGACTGACGTCTCTCTGCAAAACATAAAATAAGCAAACGTGAGTACAAATGTACCCAGCAAGACTTACATCAGAACTATCTACATATGCATCGGTATCAACAAAAGGGGTGGTGGAGTTTAACTGCAGCAAGCCAGCTTTGACTCGGTGGCTATCCTGAACCACGACTGCAAGTAACTCTTTTGAGGTGGCGCACACGAGTCCACATATTCACCATATCAATACACCACTATGGATCCGCTCCCGTCTCCCTACGAGAACGCCATCCATAGCACTCACGCTTATCTTGCGCATTTTAGAGTATCCACTTTCACTTGTCTATGAACTGTACAGGCGACCCAGAAGTCCTTTACCGTGGACACGGCTATTCGAATAGATCATATTAACCCTGCAGGGGTGTACTTCGTCACACACGCTCTCGCCACTTACCACCATGTACACGTCGTGTACCTCGGCAACCTTCAAGCGGAAGCCTGGCGAGGGAGTCGGCCACAGCCTACCTAAACACTCAAGTCTCTAGTCCAGGTTTATCGCCTATTCAGGTTCCATCCGCAGGGAGTCCGGCCGAGGTTTACACATACGGCCCCGAACGATGTGTGCAGGGTTCCCGAGACACCAAACGGGCGCCCGGTACACCGTGCCACGTGCCTACCGCATCACAGCCCACCCCTCGGTCAGCGCTGTCCACGGCCTCCAGCATACTACAAACACCAGAAACTACTTGCAACTCCTGGACAGAGGACAAGGGTGATTAAGAAGCCGAGAGGGTCCATTGGTTTCGGGCCCAATGCGTGGTAGTAACTATATCATGGATCACAAACACAGAACTCAGTTCCTGAGGACGGCTTCAATGAGACAACCCACCATGTACTCCTACATGGCCTCTCACCGCTACCTTTACCAAATCGTGTTCACACACTTAGCTCACACACAGTAGGACATGTTCATCACCATTCCAATTCATCCCCGATGAATCAGACCCGACTCAACTCTAAGCAGTAGCAGGCATGACAAACAAGCATGAATGAGTAGGCACATCAGGGCTCAAACAACTCCTACTCATGCTAGTGGGTTTCATCTATTTACTGTGGCAATGACAGGTCATGCAGAGGAAAAGGGGTTCAACTACCGCAACATGTAACAGTTGAATCGATGTTGTCCTAATGCAGTAGAAGAGAGCAGGAGCGAGAGAATGGGATTGTATCGGAATGAACAAGGGGGTTTGCTTGCCTGGCACTTCTGAAGATATTATAGTTCTTCATCGGTGTCATCGAACTCATCGTCGGAATCACGGCTATCGAGAGGGGACAATCACCGGCAAACAAAGAAGAACACAATCAATGCAATGCACAATATGATGCATGATCATGACATGGCAATATGACGTGATTTGGCCTAATGTAACTAGCAACAGAAAGGTTTGGGTTGATTTGAACTCAAGGTTCAAATTCAAATTCAAACTATGAATTAAAATAGTGCATTATCATGTTTTCACCTATACAGCAGGTATAACTTAGTTTGACATGCATGGAAATGATACAGATGGATAGATTGCATTTTTCTGATCATTTTTCATATATAAATTATTTCATTCTGAGCTACGGTTGATTTTATATGATTTTTAGAAGTTTATACTATTTTCTGGAATTTCCTGATTAAAAATAAATCCAGAAAATGTAATACTGCGTCAGCCTGACGTCATCACTGCGTCAGCGAGTCAACGGGCTGGCCAGGGTCAAACCTGACCAGTGGGGTCCCACTGGTCGGTGTCACGGTGCTAGTTAGGGTCACTGACATGTGGACCCAGTCAATGGCCACGTCAGCATGGTCAACGCTGACGCGTGGGGCCACTGTGATTAGTTAAAACTAAATAGAAACTAATCTATGTTTAATTAGTCAGTGGGGCCCTGCTGTCGGTGTCACTAGGTGTTGACTAAGTGCGTCATTAGCCCTAACTAATCTGCCACGTCACCCTCGCCGGGGTTACGCCGGCGGCGACCAAAACGCGGCGGAGGCGCACTGGAGTGACTCGGGTTTCGCCTACAGGCCACCGTTTGACGCGCGGACGGGCGCGTTTGAAAGAGGGAAGCGAGGCGCATCCGTGGGTGGCCGTGGTTCGAGTGGAGGTGGACGGAGTCAACGGCGGCGAGCTCTTTTGCGGCCGCCGGAGTTCGGGTTAGCACGGGGGCGGCGTTAGGGAGCATGACAGGGGGTGCGGAGGGGTGCTATGGCCTCCTGGGGGTGCACTGAGCACGGCTACGTGCTCGGTTTAAACGGAGGCGAACCAAAACGACGACGGCGTCAAGTCCGGCGCCGGTGAGGTCTCGGTCTCGACGGAAACGAAGGCTACGCTGAGCTAATGGACATGGGAGAAGGGGGAATCGGTAGAGGAGCTCACGGCGAGTGCAGAGGTGGCCTCGGCGTGCCCGGGGAAGCACCGGAGCGAGCGGGGCGGCGAGAGGGATCTCCGGCGTTGGGAGGTTGAAGACGACGACGTGGAGACACTCGGGGCGTCCGGCGTTGCACAGCTCGACGAGGAGGAAGAGGGATACTAGGCGGAGCTCTTGGGCATCTCAGGGCGTCGCCGGGATGGCGGTGTCCGCGGTGGTGGCGAGCGGCGGCGACGGAGGCGTTCGGGCAGGAAGAACAGAGGAGGGGGAGAGCGTTCGGGGGAGAGTGAGAGAGAGCCGGATGGCTCTGGGGGTCGCGTGGCATCGTCCAGACGCGTCGAGGCGGAGCCAGGCAGGCAGGGAGGGAGGAGGTGGCCGCGGCGTGTAGCGGCGCGCGTCGGGCACGCGCCCTCGCCTACTGGCGCGAGGAGGAAGGCGACAGGAGAGCGCCTGGTGGGCTGGGCCGCCAGCTGGGCCGGCGAGGTGGGCTGCACAGTAGGTAGGTCCAGGTAACTTTCTCTCCCTCTTCTGCTTTCTAATTTGTTTTTGTTTTTTCTAATATTCTGTAGTCTTTAGGGCTTTATTAAAAATACTTAGACACTTCCAAAAATCATGAAACTACTCATGATCACTGTTGGGAATATATCCTACAGTAAACATTTTAGTTTATGATTATTTGAGCATTTAAAATATTTAATAGCATTTAAATGCCCAAATGCAAATAGAGTATGATTTAATCCAGAGCCCAAATATGACATGGAAAGATGTGCATCACCTCTGGTTACTGTTTCCAGCATTTTCCAAGAATGATGAACATTTTTGAAAGCCATTTGGATTTACTGGAAATATTTTGGTTGAACCTAGTGAATTCCTTTAATGCTAGGGTTTAGGCAATCCCCATTTCAAGTTTCTTTCAAAATTAAACATGATGACATGAGGAACAAGCAAAAGTCAAACAAGGGCTGATCTGGGGCTGTGACAGCTCACCCCCACTAAACAAGAATCTCGTCCCGAGATTCAAGACGTGAGGTAAGAAGACAGAGGGTACACAAAGCTAACACGATCTTCATGATCCAATTGCTCTTCGCGAAGATGTTGATCCGTTGCTTCAATTAACGTTGACGTCTTTGCTTTCGAGATCTTCATCCGACACGATGACGACAAGGGAAACTCTATAGAAATCGACCTCCTTAAAGATCGAGCAACTCACGATCAACTCACGGAATGCGACGTTGAGTATCTCTTGAGCTGAGACTCAACACATACATCGAGAGAGGGATGAAGTGAAACAGAGAACGAAGATTCAAGTTGATAAACACAATTCCACGTTGAATAAGACGGTGCATGGTTTCAAAGTAGCGAGGAGATAATTGCCATGATTCTATAACGGGGCACCTTGGGGAAGGTGACTCGTAGAACTATTCCTTAAGTGGCAAAAAGAATTACTTTTGATCCTAAGATCATTGAAACTCTTTATGCCAGCCTAGGGCAATCACAAACGATCGTTCGAGGGAGTTCGGGAGAACGACACACTCGGGCTAGAATGGACGATGTGGAATACCTTGTTGAAGACAACGAAATGGATGATTTTTTTCATATATCATCGGAAATGAATGGAACTTATGGTAAGACCACCTGAAGATGATCTTGATCAGTAATTACTGAGAAGGGTAGTCCATAGTAGGACGGCACAATGACGGTGCAAGCTGGGAACATAATGCAAATGCTGGAATGATTTTAGTAACAGGGGAGAAGCTCAACAGTAGAGGGTGAATCCACTGTTTGAAAGGTTATAGCATAATCGAGGAAACTGGGGCAATCCCAGTTGGTGCCGGTGAAAACACCTAGCGCTTGTGCGTGCTCTCAAGAACTTGAGCATTTCCATATTCATCAAGGTTTTACCAACATCCGTGTCGAGGATCCTGGCAACACATCATACTACCATGATGAATGGTGATGGAGGATGCAGGTGCAAAGGAGGACAACACTTTCTCAGATTTTTCCTTAGCAATGCCAAAGAAGCAGATCTGGATGATCGACCGAGAGACATTTAGCACTCCGCTTCTAATGTTCTCCTTGATGTGCTAGCGTAACCCATTTATTGATATGGTTTGGTATCTAGAACATCAAGTAAAAGGTCGGACTTCGGGAGCACAAGAATCCATAAGGAATAACTACGGAAGTAAATCCTACGAAATCCTTATGGGGAGGTGGCCAACTTCCTCAATCAAGATACCACAATAATAGGCCTTCCGGCTGGATGTGTTGGCCACGACATCCACTTTACCGGTTATCGAGAGGGCAATATTATAATTCTTGGGAAATGTTCCAACCATCATATCTGCCTGAGATTCAGATCTAGTTGGTTTCAGTATATTCCAGACTCATCAAGTCTAGAAGTAAAAATGAAGGTTTGCAACACAAATCGACGAGATGACGTTGCGAGATTCTCAGGGGATGAACTACGATAGCAAGCTCCAAAACACGAGCTGGTTCTGCTACAAACATGTGAACACGCTGTCCCAGACAAGCATGACCACATAGTAGTCTTAGAGTAAAACACTACCGAGTTCTGATTAGGAGCCATCATTGCGGAGAGCGAAGTCATGCGCATGTACCTTTGGGTCCTTAAGGAATAGCACTTAAGAACTTCTTTTCCTTGAACAAATCAATCAGTGGCTTGGTGTGCTAGGGATTCATATAGAACGAAGGTTGCAAGTCTCCAGACCAAAGAATACTTCGCACGTATGCATGACTGACTTGGGATGATTCCAGAGGAAGCGAAACAAACTTTCTCATGTTCACGGCGGCAACTTGCATCATATGCACGTGAACTAGAGGAAGTCACTTCTTCCATCAAAACATAAACTTCATGAGCTAACACGAGGAAGATGCTTTCAAAAGTTTCCAACGCTAACTTAGATGTTCAACCAAATCATGGAGGAGATAAGGATGTTGTCGATGGGCTCAACAACAAACCATCTAGGCTTCCATATAGATGGAGTTCCACAATTAAGTGAACACGGTGATAGCATTGGTCAGACCAAAAAAAATGTAATGGTGTATGCTCGAGGAATCGACCACGAGTAAGGCAACATTATGAACATCGTTGGTTCTGATTTGATTTGATGATAGCCCATACTCAAATCAAAGTTTGGTTAAGATTATAGGTCCATTAATTGATCACGAGGACCAATCGATGAAGAAATCATCTTTCTACAACAACACACACAAGAGATATCCTTTGGAAAGAACTAAGTCAGGCAAGCTTTTATCTTCCAACTCTCCAAGTTGTTGTTTAGCTTAACCAAATAGCTCAGGGGTATCCAACACAGATTCTTGGAGAAAGAGCGGTTTATTGGAGAACCATTTGATCACGAGCTCAACATAGCGGTCAAGTGACAACCTGGTGATACTTCCGAGAAGATATTCGGAAAATCACGAACCACCGATATGTTGCTAAGCTCGAGAACAATCTTGCCTTTCAGGGCAAGACGGTATGATCAAGGAGCGAGGGATTGATACAATCCTAACTTGTTGACCGAAGAGTGCACCAGGAAACTGGACTAGGTAACACGATCAATCTCGGGATGATGATTGAACAACCAACACGCTAGGAATGAGGGTATTGCCATTAACTACCAAGCAACGAGTTGCTCAGAGTATTGATTTCACACATCACGGTTCACTTGTCGGTGTTCCGGTTGTGACAACACGGGACCGAGGAATGAATAATGATGGCGAGAAGTATCACTGCGTCAAGAATTCATAAGAGGTGGTGCAATTCTCATGACACTCTTGACATAAAGATGGTAATACTCCAAGGTAGAACAGAATCAAAAGCTGGTTTGGCGTTTTGATCTGCGGAATACAACTACTTTGACCCAATCCCAGAGATGGACGAGGTACTGGAGTTTGTTTCTCCTAGTCATTCTGAAATAGAACGGCTTGACGGACCACAAGAATAATAAGCATCGAAAACACGGATGCACAATTACTCCTGACTATCAATTGATAGACAGAGGTCAGAATACAACTGAAGAGGGACAACCCAAAGGAACATATGTTTTTTTCTGAGTTGTGGATGCATGAATTAGTATGTCGAACAAATTCAACATATTTCTTCCGGATAACCCATGCGGAATGGTAGGACTGGCAGATTCACAATTCAGAATGGAGGACTCATCAAGAGCACTCTTATTGTGATCTCTTGGTTCAAGAACTTCTGCCGTAAGCAGTTCATGGTATTTGGAAGAAGGATATACCACGGACCTCGAGGACTAATGCAAAGGTTACTAATAACCTAAAGGAACGAGCAAACACTAGCTACACGAGGTAAGTAGAGTGAATCTTGGGTTCAAGAACCCAGAAATAGAATGCCTACTAACTAAATGGCATCACGGGATGCTTTCAGGAATGATGGCCAGAATCATCACACTGGGACACACAACATGGCTAGGTTACTAGATGATCCCCTAAGACACCTAGGGTCATAATAATAACTCCAACATATATGTCGAGGCAATAGAGTACCTCAACTCAGCAATTAGTGTGATTAACCTGGCCTAAAGGAACATCGAGAACGGAAAGAAGGGATTTGCAAATGCATCAGATTATTTAGAAGCCTGGGATGACTCGGATAGCATAACGACTGTAAATGCTCAAAAATACTTGAGACATCCTGCAAAATAGTGGCATGACCACTCAACATCACAATATAAACTTCCGGGATCAATGGTCAACGTACGGAAGTAGTAGGAACCGAACTGAGGCTTAAATCCATTAATCCTATGAGTCTACGGATTAGTAACACGTGATCCTGATAGAAGATGAGAAAGCCTAGGTCTTAATCCCCGTAGAAGAGAAGAGGGTGACTCAGATCAGAAGGGCATAAGGTAAAGGAGTAAAAGAGCCTTACGTTCCCTCCCACAATCAATTCCCTTATATAACTAAACTATTTCTAGACTCAACTTCGACCAGTTTGGCTTGGTAATCCTACAGGCAGTCAGGCTCTGATACCAACGCTGTCGGGACCCCGATTCTAGGTCACACCGATCTAGCCTGTAACACCTCATATCACTTTGCGGCCTCACGCACGGTATCCCCACGGGTGTCGCCTTACCATGGCCGGGACCGTTTGCGCCTTTTGGCTCACGTATATGATAATGTCGCTAGCATCCATATGACAGAGAACCCGGGCCGACATGGCTAGTCGTGAACCCAGAGCGGCACTAACGTATGGGGACAGGCATACATGAATCAACATCGAACATGTCGGTCAGCAGCGTGCGAATCCGGGCTGTAGCACTGGCTAACAGGACTCCGGGAACCCGAGCTGTAGCAGGCTAGGCAGGACTCCGGATGTCACCGTGTGACATTTCCCCGAAGGGACAGACACAGGAACGAAGTGAATCACATGCCGGCCAGTCAAGTGTTCCGGAGCAGTAGTGCTGGGCTAGCAGGACTCTGGTGAACCGGGCTGTAGCGGACTACTATGGCTCGAGGAGGCACTAGACTACATTTCCCCATAAGAGAGGCTACCAAGGATAAACAACTAGGTTGTCGAATCCCACACATACCAAGCATTTCAATCATACACACAATATGCTCGATATGTGCAAATACAACATGGCATCACAACAAGACTCTACGACTCAGAGTATTTATTCATTAGGCTCCGAAGAGCCAGATATTACAAACATGGGTCTCATGACCCAACATTCAGAGCATACAAGTCAGAGCACATGCGGAAGCTTAACATGTCTGAGTACAGACATCTACAAATGAAAAAGGCTGAGAAGCCTGACTATTTACTAGATCCTGCCGAGGGCACAAGATCGTAGCTGAGGTAACAAGCTAAACGTCGAAGTCCACACGGAACTACTAGCGAGACTGACGTCTCTCTGCAAAACATAAAATAAGCAAACATATTCACCATATCAATACACCACTATGGATCCGCTCCCGTCTCCCTACGAGAACGCCATCCATAGCACTCACGCTTATCTTGCGCATTTTAGAGTATCCACTTTCACTTGTCTATGAACTGTACAGGCGACCCAGAAGTCCTTTACCGTGGACACGGCTATTCGAATAGATCATATTAACCCTGCAGGGGTGTACTTCGTCACACACGCTCTCGCCACTTACCACCATGTACACGTCGTGTACCTCGGCAACCTTCAAGCGGAAGCCTGGCGAGGGAGTCGGCCACAGCCTACCTAAACACTCAAGTCTCTAGTCCAGGTTTATCGCCTATTCAGGTTCCATCCGCAGGGAGTCCGGCCGAGGTTTCCACATACGGCCCCGAACGATGTGTGCAGGGTTCCCGAGACACCAAACGGGCGCCCGGTACACCGTGCCACGTGCCTACCGCATCACAGCCCACCCCTCGGTCAGCGCTGTCCACGGCCTCCAGCATACTACAAACACCAGAAACTACTTGCAACTCCTGGACAGAGGACAAGGGTGATTAAGAAGCCGAGAGGGTCCATTGGTTTCGGGCCCAATGCGTGGTAGTAACTATATCATGGATCACAAACACAGAACTCAGTTCCTGAGGACGGCTTCAATGAGACAACCCACCATGTACTCCTACATGGCCTCTCACCGCTACCTTTACCAAATCGTGTTCACACACTTAGCTCACACACAGTAGGACATGTTCATCACCATTCCAATTCATCCCCGATGAATCAGACCTGACTCAACTCTAAGCAGTAGCAGGCATGACAAACAAGCATGAATGAGTAGGCACATCAGGGCTCAAACAACTCCTACTCATGCTAGTGGGTTTCATCTATTTACTGTGGCAATGACAGGTCATGCAGAGGAAAAGGGGTTCAACTACCGCAACATGTAACAGTTGAATCGATGTTGTCCTAATGCAGTAGAAGAGAGCAGGAGCGAGAGAATGGGATTGTATCGGAATGAACAAGGGGGTTTGCTTGCCTGGCACTTCTGAAGATATTATAGTTCTTCATCGGTGTCATCGAACTCATCGTCGGAATCACGGCTATCGAGAGGGGACAATCACCGGCAAACAAAGAAGAACACAATCAATGCAATGCACAATATGATGCATGATCATGACATGGCAATATGACGTGATTTGGCCTAATGTAACTAGCAACAGAAAGGTTTGGGTTGATTTGAACTCAAGGTTCAAATTCAAATTCAAACTATGAATTCAAATAGTGCATTATCATGTTTTCACCTATACAGCAGGTATAACTTAGTTTGACATGCATGGAAATGATACAGATGGATAGATTGCATTTTTCTGATCATTTTTCATATATAAATTATTTCATTCTGAGCTACGGTTGATTTTATATGATTTTTAGAAGTTTATACTATTTTCTGGAATTTCCTGATTAAAAATAAATCCAGAAAATGTAATACTGCGTCAGCCTGACGTCATCACTGCGTCAGCGAGTCAACGGGCTGGCCAGGGTCAAACCTGACCAGTGGGGTCCCACTGGTCGGTGTCACGGTGCTAGTTAGGGTCACTGACATGTGGACCCAGTCAATGGCCACGTCAGCATGGTCAACGCTGACGCGTGGGGCCACTGTGATTAGTTAAAACTAAATAGAAACTAATCTATGTTTAATTAGTCAGTGGGGCCCTGCTGTCGGTGTCACTAGGTGTTGACTAAGTGCGTCATTAGCCCTAACTAATCTGCCACGTCACCCTCGCCGGGGTTACGCCGGCGGCGACCAAAACGCGGCGGAGGCGCACTGGAGTGACTCGGGTTTCGCCTACAGGCCACCGTTTGACGCGCGGACGGGCGCGTTTGAAAGAGGGAAGCGAGGCGCATCTGTGGGTGGCCGTGGTTCGAGTGGGGGTGGACGGAGTCAACGGCGGCGAGCTCTTTTGCGGCCGCCGGAGTTCGGGTTAGCACGGGGGCGGCGTTAGGGAGCATGACAGGGGGTGCGGAGGGGTGCTATGGCCTCCTGGGGGTGCACTGAGCACGGCTACGTGCTCGGTTTAAACGGAGGCGAACCAAAACGACGACGGCGTCAAGTCCGGCGCCGGTGAGGTCTCGGTCTCGACGGAAACGAAGGCTACGTTGAGCTAATGGACATGGGAGAAGGGGGAATCGGTAGAGGAGCTCACGGCGAGTGCAGAGGTGGCCTCGGCGTGCCCGGGGAAGCACCGGAGCGAGCGGGGCGGCGAGAGGGATCTCCGGCGTTGGGAGGTTGAAGACGACGACGTGGAGACACTCGGGGCATCCGGCGTTGCACAGCTCGACGAGGAGGAAGAGGGATACTAGGCGGAGCTCTTGGGCATCTCAGGGCGTCGCCGGGATGGCGGTGTCCGCGGTGGTGGCGAGCGGCGGCGACGGAGGCGTTCGGGCGGGAAGAACAGAGGAGGGGGAGAGCGTTCGGGGGAGAGTGAGAGAGAGCCGGATGGCTCTGGGGGTCGCGTGGCATCGTCCAGACGCGTCGAGGCGGAGCCAGGCAGGCAGGGAGGGAGGAGGTGGCCGCGGCGTGTAGCGGCGCGCGTCGGGCATGCGCCCTCGCCTACTGGCGCGAGGAGGAAGGCGACAGGAGAGCGCCTGGTGGGCTGGGCCGCCAGCTGGGCCGGCGAGGTGGGCTGCACAGTAGGTAGGTCCAGGTAACTTTCTCTCCCTCTTCTGCTTTCTAATTTGTTTTTGTTTTTTCTAATATTCTGTAGTCTTTAGGGCTTTATTAAAAATACTTAGACACTTCCAAAAATCATGAAACTACTCATGATCACTGTTGGGAATATATCCTACAGTAAACATTTTAGTTTATGATTATTTGAGCATTTAAAATATTTAATAGCATTTAAATGCCCAAATGCAAATAGAGTATGATTTAATCCAGAGCCCAAATATGACATGGAAAGATGTGCATCACCTCTGGTTACTGTTTCCAGCATTTTCCAAGAATGATGAACATTTTTGAAAGCCATTTGGATTTACTAGAAATATTTTGGTTGAACCTAGTGAATTCCTTTAATGCTAGGGTTTAGGCAATCCCCATTTCAAGTTTCTTTCAAAATTAAACATGATGACATGAGGAACAAGCAAAAGTCAAACAAGGGCTGATCTGGGGCTGTGACAGCTCACCCCCACTAAACAAGAATCTCGTCCCGAGATTCAAGACGTGAGGTAAGAAGACAGAGGGTACACAAAGCTAACACGATCTTCATGATCCAATTGCTCTTCGCGAAGATGTTGATCCGTTGCTTCAATTAACGTTGACGTCTTTGCTTTCGAGATCTTCATCCGACACGATGACGACAAGGGAAACTCTATAGAAATCGACCTCCTTAAAGATCGAGCAACTCACGATCAACTCACGGAATGCGACGTTGAGTATCTCTTGAGCTGAGACTCAACACATACATCGAGAGAGGGATGAAGTGAAACAGAGAACAAAGATTCAAGTTGATAAACACAATTCCACGTTGAATAAGACGGTGCATGGTTTCAAAGTAGCGAGGAGATAATTGCCATGATTCTATAACGGGGCACCTTGGGGAAGGTGACTCGTAGAACTATTCCTTAAGTGGCAAAAAGAATTACTTTTGATCCTAAGATCATTGAAACTCTTTATGCCAGCCTAGGGCAATCACAAACGATCGTTCGAGGGAGTTCGGGAGAACGACACACTCGGGCTAGAATGGACGATGTGGAATACCTTGTTGAAGACAACGAAATGGATGATTTTTTTCATATATCATCGGAAATGAATGGAACTTATGGTAAGACCACCTGAAGATGATCTTGATCAGTAATTACTGAGAAGGGTAGTCCATAGTAGGACGGCACAATGACGGTGCAAGCTGGGAACATAATGCAAATGCTGGAATGATTTTAGTAACAGGGGAGAAGCTCAACAGTAGAGGGTGAATCCACTGTTTGAAAGGTTATAGCATAATCGAGGAAACTGGGGCAATCCCAGTTGGTGCCGGTGAAAACACCTAGCGCTTATGCGTGCTCTCAAGAACTTGAGCATTTCCATATTCATCAAGGTTTTACCAACATCCGTGTCGAGGATCCTGGCAACACATCATACTACCATGATGAATGGTGATGGAGGATGCAGGTGCAAAGGAGGACAACACTTTCTCAGATTTTTCCTTAGCAATGCCAAAGAAGCAGATCTGGATGATCGACCGAGAGACATTTAGCACTCCGCTTCTAATGTTCTCCTTGATGTGCTAGCGTAACCCATTTATTGATATGGTTTGGTATCTAGAACATCAAGTAAAAGGTCGGACTTCGGGAGCACAAGAATCCATAAGGAATAACTACGGAAGTAAATCCTACGAAATCCTTATGGGGAGGTGGCCAACTTCCTCAATCAAGATACCACAATAATAGGCCTTCCGGCTGGATGTGTTGGCCACGACATCCACTTTACCGGTTATCGAGAGGGCAATATTATAATTCTTGGGAAATGTTCCAACCATCATATCTGCCTGAGATTCAGATCTAGTTGGTTTCAGTATATTCCAGACTCATCAAGTCTAGAAGGAAAAATGAAGGTTTGCAACACAAATCGACGAGATGACGTTGCAAGATTCTCAGGGGATGAACTACGATAGCAAGCTCCAAAACACGAGCTGGTTCTGCTACAAACATGTGAACACGCTGTCCCAGACAAGCATGACCACATAGTAGTCTTAGAGTAAAACACTACCGAGTTCTGATTAGGAGCCATCATTGCGGAGAGCGAAGTCATGCGCATGTACCTTTGGGTCCTTAAGGAATAGCACTTAAGAACTTCTTTTCCTTGAACAAATCAATCAGTGGCTTGGTGTGCTAGGGATTCATATAGAACGAAGGTTGCAAGTCTCCAGACCAAAGAATACTTCGCACGTATGCATGACTGACTTGGGATGATTCCAGAGGAAGCGAAACAAACTTTCTCAAGTTCACGGCGGCAACTTGCATCATATGCACGTGAACTAGAGGAAGTCACTTCTTCCATCAAAACATAAACTTCATGAGCTAACACGAGGAAGATGCTTTCAAAAGTTTCCAACGCTAACTTAGATGTTCAACCAAATCATGGAGGAGATAAGGATGTTGTCGATGGGCTCAACAACAAACCATCTAGGCTTCCATATAGATGGAGTTCCACAATTAAGTGAACACGGTGATAGCATTGGTCAGACCAAAAAAAATGTAATGGTGTATGCTCGAGGAATCGACCATGAGTAAGGCAACATTATGAACATCGTTGGTTCTGATTTGATTTGATGATAGCCCATACTCAAATCAAAGTTTGGTTAAGATTATAGGTCCATTAATTGATCACGAGGACCAATCGATGAAGAAATCATCTTTCTACAACAACACACACAAGAGATATCCTTTGGAAAGAACTAAGTCAGGCAAGCTTTTATCTTCCAACTCTCCAAGTTGTTGTTTAGCTTAACCAAATAGCTCAGGGGTATCCAACACAGATTCTTGGAGAAAGAGCGGTTTATTGGAGAACCATTTGATCACGAGCTCAACATAGCGGTCAAGTGACAACCTGGTGATACTTCCGAGAAGATATTCGGAAAATCACGAACCACCGATATGTTGCTAAGCTCGAGAACAATCTTGCCTTTCAGGGCAAGACGGTATGATCAAGGAGCGAGGGATTGATACAATCCTAACTTGTTGACCGAAGAGTGCACCAGGAAACTGGACTAGGTAACACGATCAATCTCGGGATGATGATTGAACAACCAACACGCTAGGAATGAGGGTATTGCCATTAACTACCAAGCAACGAGTTGCTCAGAGTATTGATTTCACACATCACGGTTCACTTGTCGGTGTTCCGGTTGTGACAACACGGGACCGAGGAATGAATAATGATGGCGAGAAGTATCACTGCGTCAAGAATTCATAAGAGGTGGTGCAATTCTCATGACACTCTTGACATAAAGATGGTAATACTCCAAGGTAGAACAGAATCAAAAGCTGGTTTGGCGTTTTGATCTGCGGAATACAACTACTTTGACCCAATCCCAGAGATGGACGAGGTACTGGAGTTTGTTTCTCCTAGTCATTCTGAAATAGAACGGCTTGACGGACCACAAGAATAATAAGCATCGAAAACACGGATGCACAATTACTCCTGACTATCAATTGATAGACAGAGGTCAGAATACAACTGAAGAGGGACAACCCAAAGGAACATATGTTTTTTTTCTGAGTTGTGGATGCATGAATTAGTATGTCGAACAAATTCAACATATTTCTTCCGGATAACCCATGCGGAATGGTAGGACTGGCAGATTCACAATTCAGAATGGAGGACTCATCAAGAGCACTCTTATTGTGATCTCTTGGTTCAAGAACTTCTGCCGTAAGCAGTTCATGGTATTTGGAAGAAGGATATACCACGGACCTCGAGGACTAATGCAAAGGTTACTAATAACCTAAAGGAACGAGCAAACACTAGCTACACGAGGTAAGTAGAGTGAATCTTGGGTTCAAGAACCCAGAAATAGAATGCCTACTAACTAAATGGCATCACGGGATGCTTTCAGGAATGATGGCCAGAATCATCACACTGGGACACACAACATGGCTAGGTTACTAGATGATCCCCTAAGACACCTAGGGTCATAATAATAACTCCAACATATATGTCGAGGCAATAGAGTACCTCAACTCAGCAATTAGTGTGATTAACCTGGCCTAAAGGAACATCGAGAACGGAAAGAAGGGATTTGCAAATGCATCAGATTATTTAGAAGCCTGGGATGACTCGGATAGCATAACGACTGTAAATGCTCAAAAATACTTGAGACATCCTGCAAAATAGTGGCATGACCACTCAACATCACAATATAAACTTCCGGGATCAATGGTCAACGTACGGAAGTAGTAGGAACCGAACTGAGGCTTAAATCCATTAATCCTATGAGTCTACGGATTAGTAACACGTGATCATGATAGAAGATGAGAAAGCCTAGGTCTTAATCCCCGTAGAAGAGAAGAGGGTGACTCAGATCAGAAGGGCATAAGGTAAAGGAGTAAAAGAGCCTTACGTTCCCTCCCACAATCAATTCCCTTATATAACTAAAGCATTTCTAGACTCAACTTCGACCAGTTTGGCTTGGTAATCCTACAGGCAGTCAGGCTCTGATACCAACGCTGTCGGGACCCCGATTCTAGGTCACACCGATCTAGCCTGTAACACCTCATATCACTTTGCGGCCTCACGCACGGTATCCCCACGGGTGTCGCCTTACCATGGCCGGGACCGTTTGCGCCTTTTGGCTCACGTATATGATAATGTCGCTAGCATCCATATGACAGAGAACCCGGGCCGACATGGCTAGTCGTGAACCCAGAGCGGCACTAACGTATGGGGACAGGCATACATGAATCAACATCGAACATGTCGGTCAGCAGCGTGCGAATCCGGGCTGTAGCACTGGCTAACAGGACTCCGGGAACCCGGGCTGTAGCAGGCTAGGCAGGACTCCGGATGTCACCGTGTGACATTTCCCCGAAGGGACAGACACAGGAACGAAGTGAATCACATGCCGGCCAGTCAAGTGTTCCGGAGCAGTAGTGCTGGGCTAGCAGGACTCCGGTGAACCGGGCTGTAGCGGACTACTATGGCTCGAGGAGGCACTAGACTACATTTCCCCATAAGAGAGGCTACCAAGGATAAACAACTAGGTTGTCGAATCCCACACATACCAAGCATTTCAATCATACACACAATATGCTCGATATGTGCAAATACAACATGGCATCACAACAAGACTCTACGACTCAGAGTATTTATTCATTAGGCTCCGAAGAGCCAGATATTACAAACATGGGTCTCATGACCCAACATTCAGAGCATACAAGTCAGAGCACATGCGGAAGCTTAACATGTCTGAGTACAGACATCTACAAATGAAAAAGGCTGAGAAGCCTGACTATTTACTAGATCCTGCCGAGGGCACAAGATCGTAGCTGAGGTAACAAGCTAAACGTCGAAGTCCACACGGAACTACTAGCGAGACTGACGTCTCTCTGCAAAACATAAAATAAGCAAACATATTCACCATATCAATACACCACTATGGATCCGCTCCCGTCTCCCTACGAGAACGCCATCCATAGCACTCACGCTTATCTTGCGCATTTTAGAGTATCCACTTTCACTTGTCTATGAACTGTACAGGCGACCCAGAAGTCCTTTACCGTGGACACGGCTATTCGAATAGATCATATTAACCCTGCAGGGGTGTACTTCGTCACACACGCTCTCGCCACTTACCACCATGTACACGTCGTGTACCTCGGCAACCTTCAAGCGGAAGCCTGGCGAGGGAGTCGGCCACAGCCTACCTAAACACTCAAGTCTCTAGTCCAGGTTTATCGCCTATTCAGGTTCCATCCGCAGGGAGTCCGGCCGAGGTTTCCACATACGGCCCCGAACGATGTGTGCAGGGTTCCCGAGACACCAAACGGGCGCCCGGTACACCGTGCCACGTGCCTACCGCATCACAGCCCACCCCTCGGTCAGCGCTGTCCACGGCCTCCAGCATACTACAAACACCAGAAACTACTTGCAACTCCTGGACAGAGGACAAGGGTGATTAAGAAGCCGAGAGGGTCCATTGGTTTCGGGCCCAATGCGTGGTAGTAACTATATCATGGATCACAAACACAGAACTCAGTTCCTGAGGACGGCTTCAATGAGACAACCCACCATGTACTCCTACATGGCCTCTCACCGCTACCTTTACCAAATCGTGTTCACACACTTAGCTCACACACAGTAGGACATGTTCATCACCATTCCAATTCATCCCCGATGAATCAGACCTGACTCAACTCTAAGCAGTAGCAGGCATGACAAACAAGCATGAATGAGTAGGCACATCAGGGCTCAAACAACTCCTACTCATGCTAGTGGGTTTCATCTATTTACTGTGGCAATGACAGGTCATGCAGAGGAAAAGGGGTTCAACTACCGCAACATGTAACAGTTGAATCGATGTTGTCCTAATGCAGTAGAAGAGAGCAGGAGCGAGAGAATGGGATTGTATCGGAATGAACAAGGGGGTTTGCTTGCCTGGCACTTCTGAAGATATTATAGTTCTTCATCGGTGTCATCGAACTCATCGTCGGAATCACGGCTATCGAGAGGGGACAATCACCGGCAAACAAAGAAGAACACAATCAATGCAATGCACAATATGATGCATGATCATGACATGGCAATATGACGTGATTTGGCCTAATGTAACTAGCAACAGAAAGGTTTGGGTTGATTTGAACTCAAGGTTCAAATTCAAATTCAAACTATGAATTAAAATAGTGCATTATCATGTTTTCACCTATACAGCAGGTATAACTTAGTTTGACATGCATGGAAATGATACAGATGGATAGATTGCATTTTTCTGATCATTTTTCATATATAAATTATTTCATTCTGAGCTACGGTTGATTTTATATGATTTTTAGAAGTTTATACTATTTTCTGGAATTTCCTGATTAAAAATAAATCCAGAAAATGTAATACTGCGTCAGCCTGACGTCATCACTGCGTCAGCGAGTCAACGGGCTGGCCAGGGTCAAACCTGACCAGTGGGGTCCCACTGGTCGGTGTCACGGTGCTAGTTAGGGTCACTGACATGTGGACCCAGTCAATGGCCATGTCAGCATGGTCAACGCTGACGCGTGGGGCCACTGTGATTAGTTAAAACTAAATAGAAACTAATCTATGTTTAATTAGTCAGTGGGGCCCTGCTGTCGGTGTCACTAGGTGTTGACTAAGTGCGTCATTAGCCCTAACTAATCTGCCACGTCACCCTCGCCGGGGTTACGCCGGCGGCGACCAAAACGCGGCGGAGGCGCACTGGAGTGACTCGGGTTTCGCCTACAGGCCACCGTTTGACGCGCGGACGGGCGCGTTTGAAAGAGGGAAGCGAGGCGCATCTGTGGGTGGCCGTGGTTCGAGTGGGGGTGGACGGAGTCAACGGCGGCGAGCTCTTTTGCGGCCGCCGGAGTTCGGGTTAGCACGGGGGCGGCGTTAGGGAGCATGACAGGGGGTGCGGAGGGGTGCTATGGCCTCCTGGGGGTGCACTGAGCACGGCTACGTGCTCGGTTTAAATGGAGGCGAACCAAAACGACGACGGCGTCAAGTCCGGCGCCGGTGAGGTCTCGGTCTCGACGGAAACAAAGGCTACGCTGAGCTAATGGACATGGGAGAAGGGGGAATCGGTAGAGGAGCTCACGGCGAGTGCAGAGGTGGCCTCGGCGTGCCCGGGGAAGCACCGGAGCGAGCGGGGCGGCGAGAGGGATCTCCGGCGTTGGGAGGTTGAAGACGACGACGTGGAGACACTCGGGGCGTCCGGCGTTGCACAGCTCGACGAGGAGGAAGAGGGATACTAGGCGGAGCTCTTGGGCATCTCAGGGCGTCGCCGGGATGGCGGTGTCCGCGGTGGTGGCGAGCGGCGGCGACGGAGGCGTTCGGGCGGGAAGAACAGAGGAGTGGGAGAGCGTTCGGGGGAGAGTGAGAGAGAGCCGGATGGCTCTGGGGGTCGCGTGGCATCGTCCAGACGCGTCGAGGCGGAGCCAGGCAGGCAGGGAGGGAGGAGGTGGCCGCGGCGTGTAGCGGCGCGCGTCGGGCACGCGCCCTCGCCTACTGGCGCGAGGAGGAAGGCGACAGGAGAGCGCCTGGTGGGCTGGGCCGCCAGCTGGGCCGGCGAGGTGGGCTGCACAGTAGGTAGGTCCAGGTAACTTTCTCTCCCTCTTCTGCTTTCTAATTTGTTTTTGTTTTTTCTAATATTCTGTAGTCTTTAGGGCTTTATTAAAAATACTTAGACACTTCCAAAAATCATGAAACTACTCATGATCACTGTTGGGAATATATCCTACAGTAAACATTTTAGTTTATGATTATTTGAGCATTTAAAATATTTAATAGCATTTAAATGCCCAAATGCAAATAGAGTATGATTTAATCCAGAGCCCAAATATGACATGGAAAGATGTGCATCACCTCTGGTTACTGTTTCCAGCATTTTCCAAGAATGATGAACATTTTTGAAAGCCATTTGGATTTACTGGAAATATTTTGGTTGAACCTAGTGAATTCCTTTAATGCTAGGGTTTAGGTAATCCCCATTTCAAGTTTATTTCAAAATTAAACATGATGACATGAGGAACAAGCAAAAGTCAAACAAGGGCTGATCTGGGGCTGTGACAAACACACTCTTGACAAGAGAGTTACCCAAGGAGTTAGCAGAGGATCTTCGCGAACTATGTTTGGAAATAGTTCCGAGAGGCTATGTAGCAGCATTGGAGATTCAGTCTACTTTGATGGACAAGATTAGAGAAGCTCGGAAGACAGACAAGGAAATTGCTGAGATAAAGGAAAGGATGAGTAAAGGAAAAGCCAAGGGATTTCATGAGGATGAGCACGATAGCTTATGGTTTGAGAACCGCGTTTACGTCCCCAATGATCTGGAGATCAGGAAGTTGATCTTGTAAGAGGCTCATGATTCACCATATTCGATTCACCCAGGAAATACCAAGATGTACCAGGATTTAAAGGACAGTTTCTGGTGAACCAGAATGAAGAAGGATATTGCGGAGTATGTAGCAGTTTGTGATGTATGTCAGAGACTAAAGGCAGAGCATCAGAAGCCAGCAGGATTGCTACAACCATTGCCGATACCCGAATGGAAGTGGGATAAGCTAGGCATGGATTTTATCACAGGATTGCCCATGACTCATTCAGGCTATGACTCGATATGGGTATTAGTCGATCGTTTGACGAAGGTAGCTCATTTCATCTCCGTAAAGACCACTTATACAAGTGCTAAGTTGGCAAAGATATACATGACCAGGATCGTATGTCTGCATGGAGTTGCGAGGAGCATTGTATCAGATAGAGGAACCCAGTTTACTTCAAAGTTTTGGAATCAATTGCACGAAACTTTGGGTACCAGGCTAGAGTTCAGTACAACCTTTGATCCACACACAGACGGACAAACCGAGAGAGTCAATCAGATTTTGGAGCACATGCTGAGAGCTTGTGTGCTACATTATGGATCTAATTGGAACGACAATTTGCCATATGCAGAGTTCTCTTACAACAACAGTTATCAATCCAGTTTGAAGATGGCCCCTTTTGAAGCTCTGTACGGAAGGAGGTGCAGGACACTGTTGTTGTGGGATGAAGTTGGAGACCGCCAGTTGTTTGGACCAGATTTGATTAATGAGTCTGAACAGAAAGTGAAGTTGATTCGCGATAGGCTCAAGGTAGCCCAGTCCAGGCAGAAGAGTTATGAGGATTCTAAACACAAGGAGACAGTTTACGAAGTCGGAGACAGAGTGTATCTTCGAGTATCACCACTTCGAGGAGTGAAGCGCTTTGGAGTTAAGGGAAAGTTAGCGCCATGTTTTGTAGGACCATACAAAGTTTTGGAGCGTATGGGAGAAGTTGCTTACAAGTTGGAATTGCTCGAAGGATTGTCGGGAGTTCATGATGTGTTCCATGCTTCTCAGCTGAAGAAGTGCCACGCAGAGATGGCTGAGATACCAGTGAGAGATACAGTGCCATTGGAAGTGATTCAGTTGGATAGTGATTTGACCTATGAGGAGAAACCAGTCAAGATTCTCGAATATGCCAGCCGAGTCACCCGCAGCAAGGTTATCAAGTTTTGCAAAGTTCAGTGGAGTTACCATACCGAGGATGAAGCCACCTGGGAGCGAGAGGAAGATCTACGGAAGGACCACTCTCACCTATTTTCTAGCCAACCCGAATCTCGAGGGCGAGATTCATCTTAAGGGGGGTAGGTTTGTAACATCCCAAATTTTCAATTTGGAATGTTATACATTAGATCATCATGCATAACATATTTTATTGCATTTTGTTTTGCGATCCTAGAAATTCTACGCAACTCAAGGACCCACGGAGAGAGTTGGGGATTTCGTTATTTTCATATTTGGGTTTTCTCAAATTTTGAAAAATAGGATCATTTGTTTTAATTATTTTTTGTCCAAAAATATTTCATATCAAATATATGAGAGGGGATAATATTACTTCTCCAAAAATAATGAAATATTGGAGGAAAAATATTAAAAACAAATATTTGATTTTATTTGAATTAGAAAAAATATGCGTTTTTCAACATTGCATTTTAGGCCCAAATAAATGTTCATCTTGTCCGTCTTATTTTTAGAGGACGAGGAAAATTTATTTCGGGATTTTTGGAGTCCGTTTAGTATTTCTTTTCTTTCTTTTTCTGCACGTACGATTAAAAAAACGAACCGACCTACCGGGCCGTGTCCGGCAAGGACTCTGGCCCGGCCGGCCTTTATAAGCCGCGAGGCCGCCCCGCCAGCCCAAGCCGCCCGCCCGGCGAAACCCTAGTGCCGCCACCGCCGAACTGCCCCGCCGCCGCTGGTTCCGTGCCGCCGCCGCCGTGCCGCCCGGAGCCGCCGCCGTCGCCGCCGCCCCGCCGCCGCCCGGAGCCCCGATGCCGGAGCCGCCCCCGCCGCCGCCGTCCCGCCACCCGAGGTTGACAGACGCCGCCGCCGGTTTTCTCCGGAAAACCATGCGTGTTTTGTTAGAAAACCCCGGTTATTTTTTTATTAGATCGGTTTTAATTTTTTTGGTTTAGCCTATTTCGCGGACGTTCGTCCGTACATTTGTTTTAACGAACGGTTTTCATCGTTTAACCACAGACAGGGAACGTTCGTTCGTTAGCCTGTTCGTCGGTTTTTTTCTCAGATTTTCCGCGATTATTTTTGATTGCGATTTCAGATCTGTTTTTCGTTTTAGTATAACTTTTCGCTCGTTTATCGGAATCAGGCGATTCAAGCGCCTAGAATTTCGTCTCGAAACCCTCTTTCTGTTTAACCAACTCAAATAAGTTTTTGAAACTGTAAAATTTGACTTAGGTCCAGATTAGTAAACGAAGCTTGTTTCTTTCGCCGTTTGAGTTTCGTTGCTTCGTTCGATTTGATACTTTTTGCAAACCGGAGTTCTTAAGTTGAACTTTCTGGTTAGATATTTTATTATGAGTTTTACCCGTGCACCCTTGCTTGATTGCTTATGTATGTATTGTTTGTTTGCGATAGAGTACCCGGAGTGCGAAGCGTGCTACTACGAGTCTCTAGGTTTCACGGATCATCAGCAAGGCAAGTAACACTTTGATCATACCTCTTTACCACCCAGTTTTATTGCATTAGATCAATCCTCAGACTATTGCATGATTAGGATCTGATTAAAATGTGGGTTTTGGGAAGTATGTGAGGTAGTACCTATTGCCCTGTTTATATCAAACCATTGGGAGTTACTTCTATGTTTGCTTATATTGCTATGCTATGCTCGTAGACATGGATTGGGTTTGAGTGAATTTTTCCATGATAGATGTGAGATTGTTAATTAATGGTTCAACTTAAGGTGGCTACTTTTATTTACATCTGGGTGGATTGAGGCACCTGGAGAACCCAGTGTTGCCTGTATTTTTTGGATATCCCGGAGTACCCGTGTGATCATCCTATGGACCGCCACCCAGACTCAAAGGGATCATGAGATTATTCATGCTAGAAACTTCCGTGTGCGGCCACAAGCAATTATGGGCTCTAGCATAGTTGAGTAGGTTACATGACCTCTTGAAGAGGTGGGCTAGCAGATGTAGGGGAAAGTAGGTGTAACTGTCCACCAGGAGTAAAGAGTATTGTTTCTGAAAGACTGTGTCTCGGTCATCCGTTTCTCAAACACCATGTAGTGCGAGAAATCAAGAGGAGGCGATCGAGTCTTGTGGGGAAAAGTGCGCAAACCTCTGTAGAGTGTACAATCTAATCATGGTTAGCCGTGTCCCCGGTTATGGACATCTTGAGTATCTAGTTCTCGGATTATCATGTGAATCTCATCATCATGTTACTTAATTTAACTTGATTGGGTTAATCACGTTCTTAATTGGGATTGAGTTGGAGGTACCTTCTCAATGTTTAATAACCACCATGATAGTTAAATAAAATTTATTCCTTTGTGGTAGGGAAAAATTGGCTTTTCGCAAAACTGTAACCATAGAGCTTTCCACCAGCCAAACATGCATGTAGTGATAGCATTATTCTGTTCATTACTCTCTATGTGTTACATTGCCAGCATATTCCATGTGCTGACCCGTTTTCGGGCTGCAATGTATCAGGTTGTAGACTTTTCAGACGACGAGTAAGGTGCCATAGGTCGTGGTCTTATACTCAGTGATGCCGTTGGAGTTGATGGACTCACTTTATCTTCCAAGCCTTCCGCTGTTATCGTTTTTAGATGGCCTTAAGCCGTATTTATTGTAATAAGTTCTCTTTTTGAGACATTCGATGTAATAAGTGTGTGATTGCTACTCTGTTATAAATCCTTCAAGTACTGTGCGTGTCAGCATTACCGATCCAGGGATGACACTGATGCACAGAGACTAGACTTTTTGAGGTCTGGTCGCTACATTCTTATAACAGCAACATATATGGATATTGTCATATGATTTCTTATGCTCAAGTAATAATCCATTCACAATGCAAAGTATGAATCAGAAACGTTATCGAGAACTAACAAACGATAATCTCAGTCATTGAGGCAATTGCAATTTATCATAACCTCTGAAAGAGTCTATGTAAGAGCTTTTCAGCAAGTCCACATACTCAACTATCATTTAGTCTTTCACAATTGCTAACACTCACGCAATAATTGTGGTTACAGAGTTTTAACCGGACACAGAGAAAGATAGGGGCTTATAGTTTCGCCTCCCAACCTTTTACCTCAAGGGTAATGTCAACAATAATATTTCATGCTAACTTACATCCAATTGGATATATATATATATATATATATATATATATATATATCAGGATCTTTCCAACACAATGTGCTTGCCAAAGAATAAAATGTAAAAAGGAAAGGTGAAGATCACCATGACTCTTTGCATAAGGGTAAGAGATAAAAGTAAAAGATAGGCCCTTCGCAGAGGGAAGCAGAGGTTGTCATGCGCTTTCATGGTTGGATGCACGGAATCTTAATGCAAAAGAACGTCACTTTATATTGCCACTTGTGATATGGACCTTTCTTATGCAGTCCATCGCTTTTATTTCTTCCACATCACAAGATCGTATAAAGCTTATTTTCTCCACATTAATAAATCATACATATTTAGAGAGCAATTTGTATTGCTTGCACCGATGACAACTTACTTGAAGGATCTTACTCAATCCATAGGTAGGCATGGTGGACTCTCATGGAAAAACTGGGTTTAAGGGTATTTGGAAGCATAAGTAGTATCTCTACTTGGTGCAAAGAATTGGCTAGCATGAGGTAGAAAGCCAAGCTCAACATGTTGGATGATCCATGAAAATATACTTTATTTTGGATATAAGAAAACATAACCCATTACGTTGTCTTCCTTGTCCAACATCAACTCTTTAGCATGTCATATTTTAATGAGTGGTCACAATCATAAAAGATGTCCAAGATAGTATATTTATATGTGAAACCTCTCTTTCTTTATTACTTCCTATTAATTGCAACGATGACCAAAACTATGCTTGTCAACTCTCAACAACTTTTAAACATCATACTCTTTATACGTGAAGTCATTACTCTCCATAAGATCAATATGATCTCTTCATTTCTTTTTATTCTTTCTTTTTTTTATTCCCTCAAGATCATAGCAAGATAATCAAGCCCTTGACTCAACACTAATCTTTATTATATATAGCTCACGGACTTGATTACATAGAAGGATCATAAAGCAAAAATCAAAACTAAATCATACTAAAATTTTATTCTACTAGATCAAGATATTACCAAAAGGATCGAACTAGAAAAATGGTAAAAATAGGAGTGTGATGGTGATACGATACCAGGGCACCTCCCCCAAGCTTGGCAGTTGCCAAGGGGAGTGCCCATACCCATTGATTATATCTCCTTTGCTGGTGAAGGGGTTGTTGATGATGTAGGCTTGTCGTCCATCTTCCAAGGCATAGGCTCGCCATCATAGAAGGATAATCGAGTCTCCGGGATCCTTAAATCTGCAGCCAAACTCATCCTCTTGAATCTATATTCATACTCACAGTTTTGGTTTTGCAGGTCATAGATTTGGGCTTGGAGGTGCTCGATCTTCTCATGAAGCTTGAAGATGGCCTCCCCAATGTCCTTGGAATCCAACTTGTGGTTGTTGGTGAACTCCGTGATCATTATGTGATTGGAGTCAAGTCCACGCTCCACCATCTCCTGGCACTTGAAAACTTGTTGCTACATTGCCTCGAGCCTTGTCTCCACGCTTCCGGTCCTCCTTGGTCCCTCAACATCGTGGATGTGCAGCACCGCCTCATGCATCTCAATGGTTTGAGGGTGTTGCAGCACCTCCGCAAGGTAGGGATTGATGACCTTCTCGAAGAACTTGTCCTTGGGGGCACTTGGAGACGTCATGGTGATCTAGATTTGTCAGAAAAATAGCTCGAAACAAGAACAGAGGATAATTGCGTGATACAGGAGTCAAAACCTTTGGGAGATTATATAATGAATTTTTACCGACCGAAAGAAGTATTGTGCAAGAAAACGGAGTCCGGAGAGCACACGAGGTGCCAATGAGGTAGGGGGGCGCGCCCAGGGGGTTAGGGCGCGCCTCCCACCCTCGTGGAAGCCTCATGTCCTTCCCAGACTGCTTCTTATTTTCCTATTTTCTTAAATATTCCAAAATGGAGAAAAATTGCCATTAGAACTGTTTTGGAGTCGGTTTACTTACCGTACCACATACCTATTCCTTTTCGGAGTCTGAAACATTCTAGAAAGTGTCTCTTATGTATTCCTCCGGGGTTACGTTTCAATAATATTAGTTTCAACATTTATAGGATTACCTGAGATATATGTTTGATTCTTTGACCGTTCACCACCTTCAGATTTGTGCCTTTGAAATTGTTGATTTTTATGGTACTGGAACGATAGACCTCCTCGATAACGTAAGGACCTTCCCATTTAGAGAGAAGTTTTCCTGCAAAAATCCTTAAACGAGAGTTGTATAACAATACATAATCACCTACATTGAACTCACGCTTTTGTATCCTTTTGTCATGCCATCTTTTAACTTCTTCTTTAAACAACTTGGCATTTTCATAGGCTTGGGTTCTCCATTCATCAAATGAGCTAATGTCAAATAACCTCTCCTCACCAGCAAGTTTGAAATCATAATTGAGATCTTTAATAGCCCAATATGCCTTATGTTCTAGTTCGACAGGTAAATGACATGCTTTTCCATAAACCATTTTATATGGAGACATACCCATAGGATTTTTATATGCAGTTCCATAGGCCCATAATGCATCATCAAGTTTCTTGGACCAATTTTTTCTAGACCTATTAACAGTCTTTTTCAAAATTAATTTGAGCTCTCTATTACTCAATTCTACTTGACCACTAGACTGTGGGTGATATGGAGATGCAATTCTATGATTAACATCATACTTAGCAAGCAGCTTACGAAAAGCACCATGAATAAAATGTGAACCACCATCAGTCATTAAATATCTAGGGACTCCAAACCTCGGAAAAATAACTTCTTTAAGCATCTTAATAGAGGTGTTATGATCAGCACTACTAGTTGCAATAGCTTCTACCCACTTAGTTACATAATCAACAGCAACTAAAATATGTGTATACCCATTAGAGGAAGGAAATGGTCCCATATAATCAAAGCCCCAAACGTCAAATGGTTCAATAACAAGTGAATAATTCATAGGCATTTCTTGACGTCTACTGATGTTACCAATTCTTTGACATACATCACATGATAAGACAAACCTACGAGCATCCTTGAAGAGAGTAGGCCAATAAAAACCGGATTACAATACCTTATGTGCAGTTCTATCTCCAGCGTGGTGCCCTCCATAAGCCTCGGAGTGACACTTGCGTAGGATCTGTTCCTGTTCATGCTCAGGTACACAACGCCTAATAACACCATCTACCCCTTCATTATAAAGATGTGGGTCATCCCAGAAGTAATATCTTAAATCATAGAAGAACTTTTTCTTTTGCTGGTATGTGAAACTAGGTGGTATAAATTTAGCAACAATGTAATTAGCATAATCAGCATACCATGGAGCAGTACGAGAAGCATTTATGACATTTAATTGTTCATCAGGAAAGCTATCATCAATAGGTAGTGGGTCATCAAGAACATTCTCTAACCTAGACAAGTTGTCTGCAACGGGGTTCTAAGCTCCCTATCTATCAATAATATGTAAATCAAATTCTTGTAGCAAGAGAACCCATCTAATAAGTCTAGGTTTAGCATCTTTCTTTTCCATAAGATATTTAATAGCAACATGATCAGTGTGAATAGTCACCTTGGAATCAACAATATAAGGTCTAAACTTATCACATGCAAATACAACTGCTAAGAATTCTTTTTCAGTAGTAGCATAATTTCTCTGGGCACTGTCTAGAGTTTTACTATCATATTGAATAACATTTAATTTCTTATCAACTCTTTGCCCTAGAACATCACCTGCAAAATAATCACTAGCATCACACATGATTTCAAAGGGTAAATTCCAATCAGGTGGCTGAACGATAGGTGCAGAAATAAATGCTTTCTTAAGTATTTCAAATGCCTCTACACAATCATCATCAAAGACAAAAGGTATATCTTTTTGAAATAGATTAGTCAGAGGCCGAGAAATTTTTGAGAAGTCCTTAATGAACCTCCTATAAAAACCAGCATAACCAAGGAGACTTCTTATACATTTGATGTCCTTGGGACATGGCATCTTTTCAATAGCATCTACTTTAGCTCTATCAACTTCAATACCTCTTTCAGAAATTTTATGCGCCAAGACAATGCCTTCATTAACCATAAAGTGGCACTTCTCCCAATTCAAGATAAGATTAGTTTCTTCACATCTCTGCAAAACTCGATCAAGGTTGCTCAAGCAATCATCAAAAGAGGATCCATAAACGGAGAAATCGTCCATGAAAACCTCACATATCTTTTCACAAAAATCAGAGAATGTAGCCATCATGCATCTTTGAAAGGTAGCAGGTGCATTACATAAACCAAAAGGCATACGTCTATAAGCAAAAGTACCGAAAGGGCAAGTAAAAGTGGTCTTTGCTTGATCATCAGCTGACACAGGTATTTGAGAAAAACCAGAGTAACCATCTAGAAAGCAAAAATGTGTATGTTTGGATAATCTTTCTAGCATTTGATCACTAAAAGGTAAGGGGTAATGATCTTTTTTAGTAGCCTTATTTAATTTGCGGAAATCAATTACCATCCTATAACCTGTAATAATTCTTTGCGGAATCAATTCATCTTTATAGGATGGTAATAAAGATCAAGCTTTGAATAGATCAAGCTTTGCGCAACCAAAACAACTTGAAACCGCCCATGCACCTTTATTGAAAAGCTGAGGGACGATATCAAGCTGAGGGACGATATCAAGTTGTTTCACCTGTAATAAAGATCAAGCTTGATCTATTCGATGGATCAAGCTGAGGGACGATATTGAAAACTTTGCCGAGGGACGATATTCAAAGCTGAGGGACGATTGATCAAGCTGAGGGACAATCAATTCATCTTGATTCAAAGTTGCATGGGCGGTAATCGAATAGATCAAGCTTTGAATAGATCAAGCTTTGCGCAACCAAAACAACTTGAAACCGCCCATGCACCTTTTGCTTTTCCTGATATCGTCCCTTCGGGTAGTTGGATATGAGCACATTCAAATTGGAATTCTTCTGATCCTAGACCCAATAGAAGTTTTGAGGTAAGAGGTACCATGAGCAGATTTCTTTGTTCGATACCCAGTTTTTGATCTTGCAAGCAAGGAAATCAAAGAATAGCTCAGTATTATTACGTCTCCCTCCGATAATGAGTGGTAGTGAGCTCTGCCCTAGAGAATGAAGACTCCAAGCAGCATCTCAGTCTCGATATTTTCCTTTTCGGGAGACGACTTGTGATAAGAAAGTCAGCCATGTCCTAAAGAAGTAGTGGGAGTGCATGGTTATAAAGGAAGGCGCAAGTGTATTACGGAGCGAAGAAGCTTTAGAGAAAGTTCTACCTCGCGGGTGAAACCGTAGATTGGAAGGTGTAGGTCACTCACCCGTGTAAACAAAGCGAAATCATAGAGCATAGCTCCTTTGTAATGCCCCTGTCTGAACTGACCACAGGATTTAGGTCGTCCCGACCAGTAACAAAGGAGAAATTCCCCTGCTTGTTAGGAGTTCCTTTAGTTTGCAGTTGAGTGCAGCCGGATGGTTCTCTCTGTGTATTCCTGAAAAATTGATTGGAGGTTTGTTGCTCACCTTAAGTCATTATCAACTGAAACTCATAGAGAAAGGGATCCGCAAAACCCCTCGCCATTACCGTATGAGCAGGTTTTGAAGCCTGCAAGTTAAGTTGTTGGCTGCTCTTAGCGATTGAGTGCCAACATGAGACCTATTTGTTAGCTTTGAACCGAGAAGGTCCCTCAACCATAGCGTTATACGAACCAGTGGCTTCCCTACCAAAACCGAAGAAATTCTCTGGGCGGGTTCCTTATCTTTACTTAATACGGAACCGAGACCTTGACTTCTTCTTATCAGACTGACGAGGGGAACCTCATGACCCAGGATACAAGCACTATTATATTCTTATAAGGGAAGTGAGGTGATTGTAAGCAAAAGGAGGAGGGATAGTTTCTCATGCCGAGATCAAAAACTCAAGAGCCATCCGTTTCCTATTTGATTTCAGAATAGCGGAATATCATCACCCGTGGTTCACTTGAGCATGAATAGAGTTCGGTCTCCTTATGAATTCAAGTTGGTAATACGTTCATTTGACACTAGCACTTAAATAAAGAAAGGTAGGAAGGGATCCCTCCCTCTAATGAAATGGGCTTCTTTAAATTATGCAATACGTTCACCAGTCTCGGATCTTTAGAAAAAGGAACCAATCCTATTTCGGCACTCTTTAGAGGCTATCGCTCGTTTACCGCAGATCTTTATCCCACAGCTGGCTAATAAAATCGCCTTGGCAATGTGTCAAGTCCTTTCAGTCAGAGTTCAACTCTTCAGCGAAAGTGCAAAATCTACGTCTTCCATCCGCGGAGGTAGCCATGGACTCCATAGTATATGTTGGTAGCTAGCGTACAGGCTTGATGTGAGGGGGGTTGTTACCTATTCTATACCCTTGCTTGGATAAAAACACCCATCTTTCCGTACGAAAGACACGCAACTAGAGCAACTTGATATTACGTATGTAGACCTGGCCTCCCTCAATAATAGCTGGCTCACCCGATTGACGATTTTCAAAGATCTACGCCAAGCGCCTCGAAGCGGGGATCCACTTTTTACTACTTTAGAAAGTGAGAAGCCTTTGGCTTGATTTCTTCTATGGCTTCTTTATGTTTACCCACGCCGCGGCTATTCAATAAAAGGATTGGTAGTTAGTTGCCTCACCCTATTGGTTGTTGGTTTTCTTTCTCCTCTGCGTTCGTGAAAAGCTAATATGCTCGCGGAAATCATCTAAAGGAAACTACTCGCTAACAAGAAGGACTTCTTCCTCTGGCTCTGCCAGGCTATGCTGCTCGCCTAAATCGGTATCAATAACTTCTATCGTACTTCGACCTCTCATTGGAATGATAAGTTGGCTACGACGAACTAATAAGTTTCTCTTCTTGTCACCTTCTTTAAGCCTTTCCTTCTGCTTCTATCGAGAAATATACATATAGATAAGCTTGGAGAAGCGATGAAGGTGTTTCCACTCTTAGGTTGTTCAATATGCGAAGACCGTGTCAATCACTACACCAGTGATACGAAAAGCAAGCATTCTTCTCCAACTGACGTACCGACGCCTCACTACTACTTAATTAGTTAGAGATACGTTAGGATGTTTTCAATTCTCCATCAAGAGGCGGGCAACTATCTCTTTTAACACTAGACTTCGGATCGCCTTCCTACTGGTTTTCTTCTCGGTCTCCCCAACTAGGGGAAACCTCAAAGCAAACAACAGAGCAACACCTATCTTTTTTCTTTAAGCACTGAACATCCGGATCCCCTTCCGACTTGCTTTTCCGGGCACTGGTCTTTCTAACAACTGGAACTCGTCTCCCTTTTCCTGATTCGCATCTTCTTCGGCTTTTGCTACGGTCTGTTTCTTCCTTCAGTCAATCCTTCCTTCAAGATTTTTGCCTGCGGATCTCTCTCTTCAAAACATATATATCTTTCGGCGCCAGTCTTTCCTGCCTTACCTTAACCCCGCTTTCACGTGGCGAATCGGTATGAGGTTTCAGTGATCACTTTACGGTATTCTTTAAGCTTTCTTGGTCACCGGAGAGAGTGAGAACTGCTCAGCTTGCTTTCTTTCCCTAGCACACACTTAGTAGATAGTAGGCACAGGTCCGCTAAGAGCTCATCGAACTTGACTTGTAGAGTGAGACCTATGCTCGATATGGTTCATTTCAGTGCTCTTTCTCTCGGTATCGTTCACCACATGCCTGTGATCGATCTCTCTCAAGCTAGGTTTGGTATCGGTATCGGTGAAGTACGTCATTGAATTGAAGTGGTAGAGTGGTAAGTGGGCGTATGGTCTATGTATTTCCTATCAGTGGCATTAGTTCCTTTTCATTCTCTAGATAGATGGGCAGAACAAGCTTCTCTTTATATTCTATTCTAGAAAGGATCAATTAGCCTCGGTGCTTCTTCAGAGTTTTCAATTGCTTCAATGACATGAATTCAATCAAGTGGACAAATCCTATCCTGGAAAATATGGGCAATCAGCTGGAAACTCAATAGTCTTACGCGAAAATCACTCAACTGGCCTTCCTCTTCTGAATTATATGAATGACAGAAATCAGTCCTCACTTGTATTAACTTCATGAGTGAAGAGATAGACAAGGTGGTGAAAAGCATGAAACCAAATACTGCTCCAGGTCCAGATGGCTTCTCTGTTAGCCTTTTAGAGCTTTTTGGCCCCAGTTGAGAGATATACTAATATAAATGCTTCAGGAGCTGTATCATGGCAGGTTGAACTTGTCCAGACTAAACTATGGTGTCATTTCTCTACTGCCAAAGATTAAGGATGCTAATAGTATCCTACAGTATAGACCCATATGTGTTCTAAATGTTATGTTTAAAGCTATTACCAAAGCTCTGATACTTAGATTTACTCCTCTGGCTCGACAGGTAATCAGCTCTCTTCAGACTGGATTTATTCCTGGGAGGTACATTTTGGATGGATGTGTAATTCTTCATGAAGTTTTGCATGAGTTGAAAACCTCTCACTCTGAAGGAATTTTGCTTCATTTGGACTTTGAAAAAGCTTATGATAGAGTTCAGTGGCCTTTCTTGGCAGAGGTAATGCATAGGAAAAACTTCCCTGACAGGTGGATAGATTGGATTAGAGAAGCAGTGGAAGGAGGCAAAGTGTGTGTGAATATGAATGGAGATTGGCGAGAATATTTCTCTACTTTCAGAGGTTTGAGGCAAGGAGATCCTCTTTCTCCTTTGCTTTTTCACCTAGTAGGTGATGCACTATCTGCAATTCTGGATAGAGCTAAGGAAGCAGGTGTGATTAGAGGTTTGGTACCACATCTGATACCAGGGGGGATTAGTCATTTGCAATATGCTTCTGATACTTTGCTTTTTTGCATAATGACATGGAGTCTATTACTGGATTCTAATTCCTTCTCTACTGTTTAGAGGAAATGTCTGGCATGAAAGTTAATTACTTGAAGAGTGGTATTTTCACAGTAGGGTTGAGTGTAGAGGAATAGCAGAGGGTAGCTGATATAACTGTGAGATAGGCAAATTTCCAATAAAATATAATATCTGGGATTACCAATCAGCAAAGACAAGATCTCTTCTAATGATTTTTTTCATTAAAAGGTAGAAAAGAAGTTGGACTCTTGGCAATGCAAACATTTCTCTTATGGAGGAAGAGATATATTGATCGATGCATGTTTATCAAATGTCCCTATGTACCTTCTGGGTTGCTACACTTTGCCTGTCAAAATACAGAAAAAGTTGATACAATAAGAAATCACTTCTACTGGGAGTAAGAAGAAGAAATTTCACATGGTCAGATGGGAACACCTATGCACCCCTAAAGATTATGGTGGTGTGGGCTTCACTGATATGAGAGTCAGAAACATTTGTTTACTGTCAAAGTGGCTGGAGGAGGTCAATTAACTATTGGAGCTTACACTCCAGATACTACTTATTAAAGGGCACACATTTCGAGACACCTTCAAGCTACTGAAATTGGAAAGCAATGATGTTATACTGGGTTATGATTGGCTATATCGTCACAGTCCAATCAATTTAGATTGGAAGGCCAGAACAATGAGTATTTGTCACAATGGGCACGAAACCATTATTCTTTCTGACAGCAGCAATACTACTTCTCCAACATTGTTAGACCCTGATAAGTTTCAGAAGGAAATTGATAAAGGAGCTATGTGCTACTATCTTTATCCCTTATCTTGTGACTCTGCTGATACCGATGATGAAAATACTTTGGAGGAACTTAACTTGGTATAGTGAGCCTAGCAGGCGGCGGGAGTCCAGTACGATTGCTTGCATTTCTCTGGAATTGAAGTAGCCCTTGGGAAAGGTAGACATGAAGGTACCATGATATCTCACTTTATAGAAGCGTTAGAGCTCGGCTGACACAATGATCGAAAGCTGCGCAACCAAAACAACTTGAAACCGCCCATGCACCTTTTGCTTTTCCTGATATCGTCCCTTCGGGTAGTTGGATATGAGCACATTCAAATTGGAATTCTTCTCATCCCAGATCCAATAGAAGTTTTGAGGTAAGAGGTACCGTGAGCAGATTTCTTTGTTCGATACCCAGTTTTTGATCTCGCAAGCAAGGAAATCGAAGAATAGCTCAGTATTATTACGTCTCCCTCCGATAATGAGTGGTAGTGAGCTCTGCCCTAGAGAATGAAGACTCCAAGGAGCATCTCAGTCTCGATATTTGCCTTTTCGGGAGACGACTTGTGATAAGCAAGTCAGCCATGTCCTAAAGAAGTAGTGGGAGTGCATGGTTATAAAGGAAGGCGCAAGTGTATTACGGAGCGAAGAAGCTTTAGAGAAAGTTCTACCTCGCGGGTGAAACCATAGATTGGAACGTGTAGGTCACTCACCCGTGTAAACAAAGCGAAATCATAGAGCATAGCTCGTTTGTAATGCCCTTGTCCGAACTGACCAAAGGATTTAGGTCGTCCCGACCAGTATCAAAGGAGAAATTCCCCTGCTTGTTAGGAGTTCCTTTAGTTTGCAGTTGAGTGCAGCCGGATGGTTCTCTCTGTGTATTCCTGAAAAAGTGATTGGAGGCTCGTTGCCCACACTACTAGGAAAAGGGCTATAGATGGAATGGCCACTAATGGCGCACCAGACATGTGGTGCGCCATTGCTATATAGCAATGGCGCACCATGTGCTGGTGCGCCATTAGTGTGAAAGACACTAATGGCGCACCAGACAAACGGTGCGCCATTAGTAACAATTTTTTTTATTTTGCCAGACATACTAATGGCGCACCAGGACATAGTGCGCCATTACTAGTTGTAACTAGTAATGGCGCATTAGCAACATAGTGCGCCACTAAAATATTTTTTTTATTTTTTACTTTTTTGCAAAACTACTAATGGCGCACCTGGTGCAGTGCGCAATTACTAGTTTAAGCTAGTAATGGCGCACTGCTCCCCGTGCGCCATTAGTGTTTTTTTTGCAAAACAACTAATGGCGCACCACCAGCAGGTGCGCCATTAGTAACCAGGGTTACTAATGGCCCATTGTGTGGTGGTGCGCCATTAGTAACCTGGGACGAGCTAGATATTTTGGACAGCCACACCTACCCCCTCACTTTCCCCACTTCATTCTCTCCTCCCTCCTCCAAGCTTGTCTCGGCTGCCTCCTCCTCCTCACCTCATTTGCACCATAAATTCATCCAAATTACGTGGTTAAAGCCCCTTTTTTTGATAGGTAAGTAAGGGGGACGCTATCTTTATGTTGTTCTCCCTCCAACAACGTGCACATGCACTTTTTATGTCCTAGCTAGATCTATGTATGTTTGTGGTGTTGCATATATGTTTGCGTTTGCAGGTACCGGTATTTGAAATGCGATAGTTGCCAATATTTTGCCAGAATGTTGATTCATTTCCGTTTCGGCGAGAATTTTGGCACTATGCATTCTTTTTGGTCCTATTTTTAGGGAAAGTCATGCCAAATTTTTTCTTGGTTCTAAAATATCGTTTTGCTCTACCCCGCAGGTGACCATGGTCCGCACGATGACCGAAGGCATCGTGAATAGGTTTTTGAGCTCCGCAAAGGCCGAGATGCTTGAAAAGAACGAGACGGAGATAAGATGTCCGTGTCGAAGATGCAAGCTGAAGAGCCTTATTGCGGACCCGGATTCCGGGCAGGTGCGGGACCACCTGCTCTTGCGTGGTTTCATGGATGGCTATCGGTGGCAAGGTGATGAAGATGACTATGAAGTCGTCCATGGGGGTCGGGCAAGAAATGAGGATGGGCAGCAAGACAACCACCGCGGCTCGGGCGGGCGAGAAGACGAAGAATCTCCAGGACATGATCACGACGGTGATGCTGTACACAGTCATCATGTAGAAGATGCCGGACATGATGATGAGGAAGATGCGGGAGCAGACGAAGGGCATGATCATGAAGATGAAGATGCCGGCGGAGCAGACGACGATGGACCATCGATGGGCTGGGTGCAGGACCCTCATATTCAAGAGCTGCTTCTCAAGCAGACGGATAACACAAGAGCTGCCCCCCGAGAGAAAGCCAAGCTGGATCAACTGGAGATAGACGTGGTTACTCCATTGTATGAAGGATGCAGGCCCGAGGATACCCGCCTGAAAGTAACGCTCATGGCTCTGGAGATGAAGGTAAAGCACAAAATGACCGACGCATGCTTCGACGAGAACATGTCACTCTGGCACGAACGTCTTCCCAAGGGGAACAAGTGCCCGACCAGTTTCGAGGAGGCGAAGAAAATCGTGTGTCCTCTGGATTTACCGCACGTGAAATACCATGTGTGCATGAACAATTGCATCATTTATCGGGACGAGCACACGGAGTCTACCATATGTCTGGTGTGCGGCGTCACTCGATACAAGAAGAGGAAGAAAGCTCCTCGAAAAGTGGTGTGGTACTTTCCGATCACTCCTCGTCTGCAGCGGTATTTCGCGGACCCTAAGGTAGCAGAGCTCCTGCGTTGGCACGCGGATAGGGAGGAGAAGAAGCGAGAAGATGACGCAAATGATCCGGAGATAAATAAAAAAGACAAGATGCTGAGTCACCCTAAGGATGGGAGCCAGTGGCAAGCGTTGAACTTCGAACACCCAGAATTTGGAACGATCCAAGGAACATCGTGCTGGGCGCGAGCACCGATGGAGTCAATCCGTTTGGCAGCCAGAGAAGCACACATAGCACCTATCCTGTGTTTGTGTGGATGTACAACCTTCCCCCCTGGTTGTGCATGAAGAGGAAGTACATTCACATGAGTATGCTAATTGAAGGGCCGAAACAACCAGGGAACGACATCAATCTGTATCTGGGGCTGCTGGAAGAGGAGCTAGACATGCTGTGGAAAACGCCAGCCAATACGTGGGACGCCGCAGAGAAAGAATATTTCCCTATGAGAGCCGCACTGCTCACGACGGTGCACGACTATCTCGGTTTTGGATATCTCGCGGGGCAGGTGGTCCACGGATTTTCTGGATGTGTCAGGTGCATGGATGACACAACGTATCGCCAGCTAGATAGAGATCCCGGGTCTTCGAAAACCGTGTTCATGGGACATCGAAGGTGGCTTTGCGACAATGACCCGTGGAGGAAACGCAAGGATCTGTTCGATGGTGAAACCGAACCCCAAAGACGCCCGCGTACGAGGAGCGGCGAGGAAATAGACGAGCTGTTGAAAAATTGGAAAGATTGCCCACTGCCGGGAAAGAAGCAAAAGGCGCCAGAGCCGGGAAAGAAGCGAAAGGCGCCAGAGCCACTGCTGAAGGTATGGAAAACAAGGTCTGTTTTCTGGGACTTGCCATACTGGAAGATCCACCATGTGCCTCACAGCCTTGATGTCATGCATATCACGAAGAACGTGTGCGAGAGTCTGCTTGGTACCCTGCTCAACATGCCAGAGAGGACCAAAGATGGGCCGAAAGCAAGGGCAGACTTGAAATCAATGGGCATCAGGGAGGAGCTTCACGCTAATGATGATGATGATGATGAGGCGAAGCAGGACACGGAAAGTCGTCGCAAAGGCAAAAAGGCCAATAAGACCGGAAATGACTTCCCTCCCGCGTGCTTCACTCTAAGTCAGGAGGAGATCGATCGGTTTTTCACCTGCCTCGTAGGAGTAAAACTTCCTTACGGTTATGCGGGGAAGATAAGCAGATACCTAGACTCAGTGAAGCAGAAGTTCAGCGGGATGAAGTCTCACGATTGTCACGTGCTGATGACGCAGATACTTCCAGTTGCAATCCGTGGGATCATGGACGCGCACGTCCGTGAAACGCTATTTGGCCTATGCAACTTTTTCGACGTCATCTCTCGGAAGTCAGTTGGCGTGAGGCAACTCAGAAGGCTACAGGAAGAGATCGTGGTGATACTATGTGAGCTTGAGATGTACTTCCCTCCCGCATTCTTCGACGTTATGGTGCATCTTCTGGTCCATATCATCGAGGATATCATCCAACTTGGGCCGACGTTCCTACACAGCATGATGCCGTTCGAAAGGATGAATGGTGTCATCAAAGGATACGTTCGCAACATGTCACGTCCAGAGGGAAGCATAGCCAGGGGCTTTCTGATCGAAGAGTGCATCTCCTACTGCACGAATTATCTAGGCATCGAGAACCCCGTTGGTCTGCCCGTCAACAGGCACCTCGGCAGGCTCGCTGGATGGGGTCACCGTGAGGGTCGACGCGAAATGCATGTCGACTTCGATGGTCGACTCGCCGACTTTGAAAGAGCAAACCTAGTCGCGCTACAACACATAGACGTGGTCGATCCTTGGGTGGTAGAGCACAAAACGTTTATTGAGAAGACGTACAATGACCGAGGCCAACAGAGGACAGACGGAGATATAATCAAAGAGCACAACTCATGTTTCACGCGTTGGTTCAAGCAGAAGCTTCTGTCGTACCCTTTACATGAGGATTCTTCCGCGGAAGAACCACTCATATTCGCCTTGTCACAGGGCGCCGAGCACAACCCGATGACGTATGAGGCGTACGATATCAACGGCTACACATTCTACACCGAGGACAAGGACATGAAGAGCGATGGTTATCAGAACTCCGGGGTAACGATGGAATCCTACACCGGTAACGACAAGGATAGATACTACGGAAGGATCGAGGAGATCTGGGAGCTGAGCTACACTGGAGAGAAGGTCCCGATGTTCCGTGTCAGATGGGCCAAGAGCGTCATAAAAGAAGACAGGTATTTCACCACCATGGTTATACCCGAAGCCAAATCCAAGACCGCAGGCACGAACGTCACCGCGAAAAATGAGCCATGGGTACTGGCTTCCCAAGTGAACCAATGCTTCTTCATTACCGACCCATCAAAGCCCAGTCGTGTTGTCGTGAGGAGAGGCAAAAGGAAGATCATCGGAATGGATGGAGTCGCCAATGAGCAAGACTTCGACAAGTACGGCGACCTGAAGATGGAACATGACGATGATGAAGTATTAGCATACACCACAAGAAGAAGCAGGACCACCCTACCTAAAGGACGTCCGTTCAAGAGAAGAACTCCATTTACGAAAAATAAGGGCAAGAAGATTGTGAACAGATAGCTAGCTAAGATCGATTGTATTTAAATTGTAGCCTTCATTTCTTGATTGTATTTCATGGGCACTTTTTGAACTCATGAATGTTTTTAAATTTCATGGACACTCGATTGTATTTCTCGATTGTAGCCGACCCCCCGCACCCTCCCCCGCTCCACCGGCCGCCGCCGCCGACCCCCGGCCCGCACCCTCCCCCACTCCACCATCGCCGACGACCCACCGCACCCTCCCCCGCTCCACCGGCCGTCGCCGACGACCCCCCGCACCCTCTTCCCCGCACCCTCCCCGGCCCGCTCCACCGTCACAAATGAATGCAAATAAATTTGCAAAAAAAAAGCATAAAAAATTATTACTGTTATGATTTAAACAAGTTTGAACATATTTAAACACAAATAACTATCAAACAGCATTTTAAATGCATAAAAATAAAAATTGGGGAGCCTGGGAATCGAACCCAGGACCTCCTAGTGTGTGTGCTGCGTGCTGACCAGTCGGGCTAGTGGGCGTGTTCTGATGGAGATAGGGTTAGGTGGGATATAACCTGACCAGTTGGGCTAGTATGTAAAACCAAATTCTAATGGCGCACCAGGGGGAGGTGCGCCATTAGAATAGACATACTTGTTCCCTGGCCTCGCACTGTCGCCTCCCTCCCTCCCTCGCTCGCCAGATCCCCCACTCCTCGACCCCAACCGTACGCCGCCGCCCCCTTGCTCCGCCCCCTCCGTCCGCCGCGCCTGCACGCCGTCCGCCGCTGTGCTCTTGCGCTGCCTCAACGCCGCCGCCCCGACCCCCGCGGGACTCCACCCCCGCCGCCCCCGCGCCCCCCGAACGGGATCGGCCGAGCGCGCGCCGCCCGCTCCTCTCCTCTCCTCCTCCCTCCGACGAGCGAGGGCCTCCTCCGGCCCCTACAGCAGCCGGCGAGCGCGGCCCCGACGCGCCCATCCCGCCTGCCCCTGCCGTCCTCCGCCACCGGCCCCTGCTCTCCTTCGACCGCGGCCCCGACCCCTCCGGCGACCAGGTACCTCTCCTCCTTCCTCCTTCCTCTGTGCTACTGCTATGAACTAATGGAAGTGTCATGTGAACTCTAGAGCTCTGTCACCATCATTCAACACTCTGCTTGCTTGATGTAGTATTAGCCTAGAAAACAATTGTTGGTGTAGTATTAGCAAATCTGGGTCACTAGATCAAAAAAATAAACGGTCCAAAATAACTTGTTGTACTGTAAAAGGTCTCTTTTTTATGCCTAGAAAACAATTTTCTTTCCTTTTCTTTTACAAGATGGAACATACTGCTAGGAGAATATACTTTACACTACTCTGTCATCATCACTGTTATAGGAAGTAACTCCAAATTTAGCAAAAAGTGTATATTGTTATTTTCTTGTCATATTCTTTAGTTTGTATGCAATTTTTTTAGCAAAATTACTGCCAACTTATACTCTAGTTATTTTCTTGTCATATTCTTTAGTTGTATTGGCAGGGGTCACCGAAATTATTATTTTTCCGTCTTAAAATTAATTTTCATTTATATTATATCCTATAACACCATCAAGTAGCTGAGCACTTAGATCTTCATCTCATATGTTGGAAAATGAACTAGACATTCACAGAGGCCAGTTGGTCTAGAATTATCCAAATTATGTCAGTTTTTAGATGCCAAAGGAAAATTCAGTTATGGCATCTAGAATTATGTCAGTTTTGTTTTGTAACTAGAAGACCAAAGTGTTAGGAATTTTGTCCAAACTGTAGTTTTCAGTATTCTGTCCAAACTGAAAACTGTTAAAAAGACCATGTGTTTTTTGGTCAAAATCTGCATGTAAAACTGAAACAATCAGTCATAAAGAATATCCTCAAGACCATGTGTTTCTTGGATTTCTGTAATGATGATGGAACATTATAAAGCATTGTACTCCAGTGTGTATGAAGGATACAAAAAATTTAGCAACTTCTCTTATTTTATAAAGTTGTTCTTATATGGGTGAAACTTTACTTGTTTTTAGGCTAGTGCAGGGTGTTGCTTTATTGTGATGCCTCTGAATTACTTGTGACATGAGTATTTGGCCTGCCCATCATGTTTTGTCTCCGACCATTGTGTCGTGATGAATTTGCAGGTACCCCGAGAGGCCCTTGAGTTTGCTGGAATGTCGATTAACTTCCGTTCCGGCAAATTCGGGTACTCCATATGTCCTATTTTCAGCAAAGGTCATGCTGAAATTTTCCCTATGAGATTTAGCATGACTTTGCTAAAAATAGGACATATGGGGTACTTGCGACTAATGCATGGGCCGGGGTATCTTAGTACTTAGTTAAGTAGGATCGACTGCCCCGCCATTCTTGCTGCATTAAACCATAGGTGGCAATAGAGCCAAGTGATTACGCCCAACTTAGAATTCTCCTTAGCATCGATAAACCCTAGATGATAAACCTAACATAGGTGGCAATAGAGCCAAGTGATTAGTGCCAAGTGATTAGCCCCAACCTAGGGTGCCTCGGCATCGATAAACCCTAAATGATGAAAACTTAACTTAGCATTTAGGGTGCCTCGGCGTCGACAAACCCTAAATGATGAAACCTTGGCTTCTATAGGGTGCCTCGGTGTCGATGAGAACCTAAATGATGTACGCTTAGGCTTTTAGGGTGCCTCGGCGTCGACAAACCCTAAATGATAAAAGATAAGCTTTTAGGATGCCTCGGTGTCGACAAACCCTAAATGATGAGACCATGATCTTGTTCCTTGACAATAACCAACTTTTTGACCAAACTTTTTTCCTATTTAGAGCGAAACATGGCCCACAACGATGAGGCCGGCGGTTCGGGCGGCAAGCAATTCTGGGAGCTGTCCCAGGAGATGGAGGAAGAACCTCACCGCTATCGGGACGATGCCGCGGAAGACACCGATCCTGACTACACAACCCCTAGTGGGGTCGGGGATGACACCACTGATGGTGCCGCCGAGGATGCCACCACTGATGATGGCGGCGCACGCACAGATGGCAGCCAACCGAAGAGGCAACGGAAGGACCGGCGCCCGAACATGCTCGGCACCGTCAAGGAGGAATTTACTGAAGTGAACTCCGACGGGCATCCAACGGCGCCCAAACATGTAGTCAAGGGGTACTCGGTTCAGCTCGGGTGCATTCTCCGGAGCACCGTCTCGATCAACACCGAGAACCTAAGGCATAAGGACCGAGGGAATTTGCGCTGCCTCCTCTTCACGAAGCTGCACGAACGATACAAGTTCCCCAATGAGTTTGGAAACACACGCCTCTCAGGGAATAAAGTGAACAGTGCCGCCCTCACGAGGATGAGCATGGCCCTGTCTACATGGAGAAGCATGGTGAAGGCAATGATTGAAAAAGGTGATAGTTATGAGAAGATCAAGGCGAAATATCCTTTGATGAGCGAAGATGACTACAAGGAGTTCAAGATCAAGTGCGAGAGCAGCGCAACCTCCGAATCAAGTCAGTGTGGGAAAGAAATGCTGCAGTTGAACTTAGGGGTCCACCAACTCGGTCCCGGCGGTTATAGAGTGGCGGAGCCTATATGGGACAAGGAGGACGCGGAGCGTGCCGAGCAAGGCCTACCGCCCCGCTTCGAGAAATTCCCTGACAAGCAGACCAGGAACTTTGTCAGGGCCCGGTACAAGGAGGACCCGGTAACAAAGGAGCTTACCACGGATCCGAAGACCAAGGCGCTTGAGAAAGTTCTGGTAAGGAATACACCCCCGCGTAATTAGCTACATATATGATTGCATTCTAGTTAATGAAGCCAAATTTCTAAATGGTTCACATTCCTTCCGCAGGAGGCTGAAAGCAGTAGCGCGGGGTCATCTCAGAGCTCCCCTTTTGACACCCCTTTAAATAGGGCGTTGAACGTAATGAAAAACAAGGATAAGCTCAGTAAGCCGTCGTCAGCTGGTCGTGTGGCCGGCAAAGGCTTGTCCACAAAATGGTCGTCATACTATACCGCTGGTGGGCGAAAGGAGAAAAAGACCAGCTTGGAAAGCCAGTCGCGCGAGGTTCACGAACTCAAGGCACAAGTGGCGCAGATTCCGGAGATTGTCCAAGAGCAAGTGCAACAACAACTGGGAACGACGCTCACCGCCATTGTGCCTACCTTGATTCAGGGGCTGACGACGTGGATTGCGGGCGGCCAACAGGGGCCTCCCCCGGTTCCCAGCTTCACGGCCAGCAACTCGCACAACGCGCAGGCGGCGCCATTGGTGTCTCCGGCGGAGGCGGTATTCGTGTCTCCGGCGCCGGCACGGGCATTGGAGCTTAATGCACCTGGGTGTACGCCGGCCGGCACCTCGCCAGCAAGCGGCCCCTCCGTCAGTTGCACGCGCACGCCCGCCGTTGGCGGTGCCTCGACATTAGCCGAGCTCGACGGCATCACGGTAACTAAGCCTCTCGGCCGATGACTTCATCTCCTTGCCTTTGACTGGGCATCCCTGACGCCCTACATGTTTTCGCAGGGCGCCACCGATGTTCCTTGCACTCTCCTGCACTTCGTGGGCGGCGAGTTGGTCGATGTCGCCAAGGGCAGAATCGTTCAACCGGGCAACCGTGTGTTCCACGGTAATCCGATGCCACCCACCTTCTATAGGGTTGAACTGGTTCGGGTACTGCCAGGCTGCGACGAGTTGTTACCTCCGGTTCGACCCGCTGGGGCCGACGAAGATGATGTGATGACCCTCAACGCCTGTGTAAGCTGGCCCCTGCTTTGGCCGAAGAGCCAGATTCGTTTGGGGGCGGGGGACACCACCCCACAGACAAGACCGCCAGTCGTGCCAGCGCCAAGCCATGGCAAGAACGCCGCAACGCTACCGGACCTGCCGGACATCCCTATGGCACAGGATCCGAACATGCATATGGCACAGGATCCGGACGACGACGACAACGACGACGGTACATTTACCAACGTCGATAAGTACTTTGCCGAGCATGGGTACGGTGACGAATTCTGCGGGCCTCCTTCTCAAGAACCCAACCCTCAAAAAGACGACCGCGATCTAGTTGGTACGGCGGAGAAACCCAATTGCAACAGGCGTCGTCTGGCGTTCAGTTCTCAGGAGACGCCTCCAGCTGCCGCCTTCACCGAGCCTCAGATAGCTGAGGTGCCAAATATTATCAGCGCCAACACGCTCAAGAAGGCGGTCTGTGAGCAGAACTCGATCCCATTACAGCAGATCAAGAAGGAACGGAAACGAAAGACTAACAAGGGCGCCAGTGCGAGCCAACCGGCACCGAGTACGATCCGTGCTTAGGACGGACCACCTTCACCTAAGGATATCTCGAGGAGGGTGCATGTGGCGGGTAGGCTGATGCTACCGACAAATATGCTCAATGCTGCAACCGGTGCTATGCGGAGTCTGCATGACAGTGTTCTTTCTTTGGAGAAGCGGCGTCTCAGAGAGAATGATGTGGCATACCCGGTTTTCGTGGCCAAGGTGCCAGAGGGCAAGGGCTTTGTGGATAGCGCCGTCGGGGGTACGATCGTCCTGCGATTTGATGACATCTTTGCTATGCTTAACCTTCATCCACTGCACTACACCTTCGTTCGGCTGTTTTCGCTGAGTATGGAGATGCGGATCATTAGAGACAAGACCCCGGACATTGTGATAGTCGACCCCTTCTACATGCGTGCCAAGATCTTGGGCAGCGCTGGGGACCGGCAAGTCGCGAGTTCACACCTCGAAGGCGTCATTCTGGCAAACCCAGATAAGGATAACTTCCTCGTGCCTTACTTTCCCGAGTAAGTCATCTCCTAACCGCCCCGTAACATATGATTTCTTAGATTTTGATCGTTCTTTTTTTTTCTAACATTCCGTGTTCTGTGCAGTGACACACATTGCACACTCATCCTCTTAAGCCCGAAATATTCCATGGCCACGTATCTCGACCCGGACCGTGACTCCAAGATAGACTACACAAATATCAAGAAAGTTCTTGATGATGCTCTCCCCGGCTACGCCGCATCTGGAGGCACCTTTAAGAGGCCAGTTCGTAGGTACGGCAGGCACGTGTTCACCCACAATACGACGTTCCCCTGCGTCAAGCAGCCGCCTGGCGGTCAGAAGGATGCCTACTACGCCCTCCATCACATGCGGGCGTTCGTGCGGGACCATAATCTCAAAGATTGGGCCACAAGCTTGGCGGCAATCCAGGACGCGGACATCCGACAAGAACTCTTTCGCATCGAGTCGGAGTTTGCAGAAATCATCCATCAAGATGTCCTTCGTACCTCGGGGCAGTTCTACCTCAAATTTCAACCGTCCAACAGCGAGATAGACACAACGCTACAAATGCAGGCTGACAACGCCCGCGACTTCATGACCATCACGACAGACGGCGGCTTCATCCACGCTCCGGTCCCATGAGTCGAGTCGAAAGTTGTGATGCTATGTGTAGTTCTAAAACATTCATTAGCTCATGTTGTAATTAAACTGTAGTGAACTTGTATGTCTCTTTGGTTTGGACAGTCGTTCAACTTAGATGTAATCGATGCTATTTGTTAGTAGGACCATGAATCGTGCTATGGATGTCTTACTTTTCTCTTCCGATCCTTTTGTTGCATACTTATATATTGCTTATGTATTGTCTGTTGTTTGGCTTGTGCATAGAGATGCCGTCGTATGTCGTGTACAAGGGTAAGGTTCCCGGAGTCTACGACGACTGGGAGGAGTGTCGGAGATAGGTTCACTGTTTCAGCGGTAACAGTTACAAAGGGTACACCACTAGGGCGGAGGCGGAATCTAGATACGCGCGCTATCTAGCGGGAGAGAGGAGCGAGCGTTGGAGGAACCGGATGAAGACCAGTTTCATCGCGATGACGCTCATCGTGATGACCGCATCTCTCTTCTATGTGATGGTAGTTTAGATGATCGATATCGACTTGTAATGTGAAGACAAACTCGCTACTCGCGGTCTCGAGACTTGTAATGTTCTATCTTCGTTCGGTCTTTTGAATTCGGAGACTAATATGATGAATTGTATTCGGAGACTAATCTTCTATTGTATTCAATGAATCTGCTATTGTTGTGTCCTGCTGCTTATTTTCTGTCCAATAATATATTTTGTAATCTGTGCAAAAATCAGAAAAGAAAAAAATAATAATCCCTAATATACATACTAATGGCGCATCACGCCAACGTGCGCCATTAGTATGCCAAAGGATACTAATGGCGCATCCCAGAGCAGTGCGCCATTAGTATGCCAGAGGGTACTAATGGCACATCACCCAGCAGTGCGCCATTAGTATGCCGAAGGATACTAATGGCGCATCACACTGCAGTGCACCATTAGTATGGCAAAGCACATGGGTATATATGGCCCCCTGGGAGGCATACTAATGGCGCACTGCTCGGTGCACCATTAGAGTACCAGATACTAATGGCGCACCAGCGGTGCGCCATTAGTAAAAATTACTAGTGGCATGATGCTAGTGGCGCACCAGTAGTGCGCCATTAGTAGGCAAAACTGGTGCGCCACTAGTAAGCCTTTTTCTAGTAGTGTCACCTTAAGTCATTATCAACCGAAACTCATAGAGAAAGGGATCTGCAAAACCCTCGCCATTACCGTATGAGCAGGTTTTAAAGCCTGGAAGATAAGTTGTTGGCTGATCTTAGCGATTGAGTGCCAACATGAGACCTATTTGTTAGCTTTGAACTGAGAAGGTCCCTCAACCATAGCGTGATACGAACCAGTGCCTTCCCTACCAAAACCGAAGAAATCCTCTGGGCGGGTTCCTTATCTTTACTTAATACGGAACCGAGACCTTGACTTCTTCTTATCAGACTGAAGAGGGGAACCTCATGACCCAGGATACAAGCACTATTATCTTCTTATAAGGGAAGTGAGGTGATTGTAAACAAAAGGAGGAGGAATAGTTTCTCATGCCGAGATCAAAAACTCAAGCGCCATCTGTTTCCTATTTGATTTCAGAACAGCGGAATATCATCACCCGTGGTTCACTTGAGCATGAATAGAATTCGGTCTCCTTATGAATTCAAGTTGGTAAAGAAGTGGACTTCGGAGCTTTCGCTACAACCCCTCCAAGGCGGTCAACTGTCTCATTTGACACTAGCACTTAAATAAAGAAAGGTAGGAAGGGCTCCCTCCCTCTAATGAAATGGGCTTCTTTAAATTATGCAATATGTTCACCAGTCTCGGATCTTTAGAAAAAGGAACCAATCCTATTTCGGCACTCTTTAGAGGCCATCGCTCGTTTACGGCAGATGTCTATCCCACAGCTGGCTAATAAAATCGCCTTGGCAATGTGTCAAGTCCTTTCAGTCAGAGTTCAACTCTTCAGCGAAAGTGAAAAATCTACGGTCTTCCATCCGTGGAGGTAGCCATGGACTCCATAGTATATGTTGGTAGCTAGCGTGCAGGCTTGATGTGAGGGGGGGGGTTGTTACCTATTCTATTCCCTTGCTTGGATAAAAACACCCATCTTTCCGTACGAAACACACGAAACTAGAGCAACTTGATATCACGTATGTAGACCTGGCCTCCCTCAATAATAGCTGGCTCACCCGATTGACAATTTTCAAAGATCTACGCCAAGCGCCTCGAAGCGGGGATCCACTTTTTACTACTTTAGAAAGTGAGAAGCCTTTGGCTTGATTTCTTCTATGGCTTCTTTATGTTTACCCACGCCGCGACTATTCAATAAAAGGATTGGTAGTTAGTTGCCTCACCCTATTGGTTGTTGGTTTTCTTTCTCCTCTGCGTTCGTGAAAAGCTAATATGCTCGCGGAAATCGTCTAAAGGAAACTACTCGCTAACTCGCTAACAAGACGGACTTCTTCCTCTGGCTCTGCCAGGCTATGCTGCTCGCCTAAATCGGTATCAATAACTTCTATCGTACTTCGACCTCTCATTGGAATGATAAGTTGGCTACGACGAACTAATAAGTTTCTCTTCTTGTCACCTTCTCTAAGCCTTTCCTTCTGCTTCCATCGAGAAATATTTATTGATAAGCTTGGAGAAGCGATTAATGTGTTTCCACTCTTAGGTTGTTCAATATGCGAAGACCGTGTCAATCACTACACCAGTGATACGAAAAGCAAGCATTCTTCTCCAGCTGATGTACCGACGCCTCACTACTACTTAATTAGTGAAAGATACGTTGGGATGTTTTCAATTCTCCATCAAGAGGCGGGCAACTATCTCTTTTAACACTAGACTTTGGATCGCCTTCCTACTGGTTTTCTTCTTGGTCTCGCCAACTAGGGGAAACCTCAAAGCAAACAACAAAGCAACACCTATCTTTTTTCTTTAAGCACTGCACATCCGGATCCCCTTCCGACTTGCTTTTCCGGGCACTGGTCTTTCTAACAACTGGAACTCGTCTCCCTTTTCCTGATTCGCATCTTCTTCGGCTTTTGCTACGGTCTGTTCCTTCCTTCAGTCAGTCCTTCCTTCAAGATTTTTGCCTGCGGATCTCTCTCTTCAAAACATATATATCTTTCGGCGCCAGTCTTTCCTGCCTTACCTTAACCCCGCTTTCACGTGGCGAATCGGTATGAGGTTTCAGTGATCACTTTACGGTATTCTTTAAGCTTTCTTGGTCACCGAAGAGAGTGAGAACTGCTCAGCTTGCTTTCTTTCCCTAGCACACACTTAGTAGATAGTAGGCACAGGTCCGCTAAGAGCTCATCGAACTTGACTTGTAGAGTGAGACCTGTGCTCGATATGGTTCATTTTAGTGCTCTTTCTCTCGGTATCGTTCACCACATGCCTGTGATCGATCTCTCTCAAGCTAGGTTTGGTATCGGTATCGGTGAAGTCCGTCATTGAATTGAAGTGGTAAGTGGGCATACGGTCTATGTATTTCCTATCAGTGGCATTAGTTCCTTTTCATTCTCTAGATAGATGGGCAGAACAAGCTTCTCTTTATATTCTATTCTAGAAAGGATCAATTAGATTCTCATCTCCTATTTGTTTGAGCCATTCATTATAGTGGTGGTGCCAGGAAGGCATCTTAGCACTCTAGTCCTTTTGAGTAAGGAATTGTAGCATGGGCAGGCAATCTCTTCGATTGATTCCCCTCCAGGAATTACTTGAATTAATTAGCCGGCCCACGGAGTGAAATATCGAACTATTCTAGAAGGAGGAAGCTGCTACTTATACTTATTATTCTTGTCCAAAGATGCCAGGCCGAGACAGAAACCCAACTAGTGAAATAGAACGGATCTCTCTAATAAACCGGGGTTCTTCTCTTCAGGTTGCTGGTATCCTTATATGGATCCGTCTTGTCTCCTCGGCTCGATAAGCTAGCAAAGTCAGTTTGTTGGATTGGTCTGTCCGTTCAGTCAGTCAGGAAAGCACGTCAAGTCGGTTAATAGCTCTGGTCCGGTTTCTAACTCGGTGAATTGGTATGGTCTGGAGGCCCGGCAATAACAATAGCAGACAGGTCAGTTGTTCAAGTCCGTCTGGTTGATAGGTCAGCTCGGTATAGAATCTTCTCTGGTTTCTGAAGTTGGTAAAGTCCAATCAGTAGAGTGCCAGTTAAGTTCCTCAAGTAAGGATCTTTGATTCCTCTGATTTAATCATAATAGTCTCGGCTCGGAATGCGAAGATGCTGCTAATCTGTTAAAGGAATCTAGATCACATTTATTTGATATGCGTCCCTTCTTCAACCCCGGATGTGTACCTGACGCCAGGGAATAACGTAGTTCTAAAGTAGTGACTCGTGTCTTGGAGGTCGTCCATCCAAATGTTCCTCTTTGCCATTGCCCGCGTCGACTCCTATAACCGAATCGATGGCCTATAGCGCCATGCCATAATGAAACTCTTGATCATTTCTTTGTTCGTAACATGGCGTAGTGTATTACTGGGTGCCACAATCCCATTCAATTCTTGTCCATTCAATACCATGGATATATCGATTTCTATTTTCAGAAAGCTCCTATTTCGATTGATATCTCTAGCAAATATATGCGTAGCGTATGTCAAGATAAAGTAAATCAATCCGTATGACGGCAGGGAGCGGAGGCAGCTTCAACTCAAGTGAGGAGCAAGCTTACCTCAGGCGGGTAGATTGATCGGCTCCTTCATATCTCGGGATTTCTCTTAGGCCACCCAGGCCATACCATAGAAAAAAGATCTGGTTTCCTTTCCCTCATCAACCTGCTGCTGCCATTCTTTTATTTCATGAAAGAATCTTTCCGTCCGTATTGAGCAACTCAAATTCCTAGAAAGCCGTTGGTGCACCCACCCAGTGAGTAACTACTAATGCAGTGAGTAACTACTAATGTTATGAACAAAGAAACTTTCAAAAAGTGGACCCAACAAGCAAAGCAACAGATTGGGCTGCACTGCCTTTCGGCGTTTTAGTTAGGCGCATCCTCTTGCGGGATGAAAATCTGCCATAGCACGATCCGCGCCTTTGAAGGAACATTTGCTCGATGATGGTGCTACCCTACGCGGGCTTACTAATGATGGCCAAGCACGCAGTCATTCCCGTTCTATTTGATAGGGGAAGCAAGCTAGTCAAAGAAGAAGGAAGCATGGGTATAGGTAAGTCTAGACATATTGACACGGGCGTATACTGAAATAGGCATAAGGCCGCTAACGCTAAGGAGACAGCACCGCTTCTTTGTTCGTAACTAGGACATGTATTGATGCTAGAGGCAGACTCCTGGCACTTATCACTCCTTAGATGAAGCAAGACAAGAGTGAGTCCGCTAAGGGACACTTATGACTCAAAAAATGATGGCAGATTTTTATGGAAACGATTATATTTGAGTATATTGTATCATTGGGTTTGTCATTATCGATAGCTATTCTTGTCGCCATTAGGGCTGGCCGGATGATCCATCACATAAATGCTATTAATTTTGAAACACAAGTAACTGATATGTCCAAAGATGTTCTTAAAGAACAAATCATTTATCAATTGGAAATACTCTATAAAGTCTATAGAGATACTACTGAGGGTGTGCACTTACCGGCAGGAGTCAATCTCCAAGAAGTAAGCACACATCTATTTTTTGTAGACGAGAGAGTGAGCCTTCTAAACAGTATCTACTGTGATCTTATTGCAAAGGGAACTGGAAGTGAATACTTTGGCCAAGTTATACAATTTCTTCCGGGATAGCTTGTTGTGGGGCTTTCCGAAGGGTCGTTCTGAGAGTGGTCTCTTTTCTTTAAGGTTGCATATATTGTCGGAGAAGGGAGGGATCCAGGCCAGGTCTAAAAGTGCCGAGTTGGGTTTGGGACAAGATCAGGAAATAGTGCATCTTATATAGTGGGTGCCAACTTGATTGCTGCTGGGATTGCTTGATAGGAAACTTTGATTGATACGAGCAGATGTGAATGAATTGAAATAGTCAATAATGGTGATATGATCCCGGTATCTACACTCGGATCTACTTCTGCTGCCGAGATTGCTGCTACTGTAAAAGCATCAGGAACGTGTCAATTCACTCAATAAAGTGCTCTTTCCATTGATTTATGGATGAAATCACGAAAAAGAGAAGGAACCACCGATTCTGCATCAAAAACAGGGGTTCTGGAGCCAGTTTCTCAAATCGTAAGTAGATCCAATCCAGGGTAGTTGATAAGTGAGGTTCTCCGGTCGAATGCAAATAAGCCAGAGTGTATCTCTTGTTTTGAGGAAGAAACAAACATCCTGGTCTCAATAGATCTTGATTCTATGCATGCGTCAGACACATCACGAGCCGGAACAAAGAGTGCTTTCAACTCACGAGCCGGAACAAACGAGTGCTTTCAACAATAAGCAATACCCGAGCTTCCTTCTACCAACCAAGATTCCGATACCAATTCCAATCTGGCACAGCACAAGGAAGTAGCGCACCAGAAGAACCAATACGAGAACCCTTCCTTCCAGCCAGAATCCGTCTTTCTTGTCCTTTGCATTCGAGGAATGGGATCTGCCTTGTGGAAACAAAAGCTATTTGCTCGAGTCAAGTAAGCGGATAGTCAACTAAGAATACTGGAAGAGAACTCTCTAGCCCTGCACTTAAACTAGACTAGAAATCCAAAAAAACACTAGTTTTGGCCCATAGCGAAATAGAGATTTTCGTCTCCGCGGACTCCCCATGCTTGGCGCCATAGGCTTTAGGACTTTTGGCACTAGGGAATCATACTTTGATTAGATCCGTGGACAGGCTCCCGAGGTCAAATCGGATTATGGACTTTTCCAGCTAAGTGAAAACGCACTTCACTACTAGCAAAGAAGTCAGCTCAGGGCAGGGCCGGTGGTAATCTCAGATAGGAACTTGTCGGGATCCTTCCATACCTGCCATCCACCACTACTACTGATCGTTTCCCAGAACGAGCCATACCTTTTCCCAGAATGAGAATACGGCTGAGAACGAATAGCGGCGCCTAGCTTTAGTTTCCACACGACATGATGGATCTATCACTCTCTTTAGCCAGGCCATTCTCTAGAGGAGAGTTCCGAGAATGAATTCCAATCTGGTACCAATCGTAGAAATCGTATTGTAGAATTCTTCTCACGCCTAGCACAACTACAAGCATTCCTCGAATGCAGAGACAAGACGGAGGATATCTGATCCCGCGGAACATCTGCTACCAACTACGGATTACCTTGTTTCCATGAAATCCATGTTTCTGGCACCTCTGGCCCCTCTGCCTACGAAATTCTGATTCCTATGGTTGAAGAAAGTACATCGTTGTCAATTCAACCTGAAAAAAGGGGAATAAGTTGACAAAGTCAGCTTGAATATTACGGTATGGATCAAAGGAAGCTATACCCACCTTGATTTCTATCAAACTTATTAGATAGTAAAGCAGACAAGTCTGAAATGGAATGTTTGATCGGAATATGTAGGGCTCTCAAAAGAGAATCTATTTCAACATAGTTGATTTTCAGAAGCCAACTAGAACTTCACAGCTACCGTATAGTTGATTGTTCCCACCAGTTTCATTCTCATCTTGTAAGTTTCACGAATGCAAGGATTTACTATGACTCTCAGGTGTAAACCTTGGTCGTATACAATGGTGAACTAACTAAATATAGCTAGAGGAGTAATATAGCTAAATATAGCTATAGGGCATTCTACAGAGGTGAAATTCTCTCGGCAAAGCAGAACAAGAAGCAGCAGAAAGCAAAACAGTATAAGGGTCGTTTGGAGTTCCAGGCACAAAACAATTCTACAGAAATGGGGTATACCAAACAGTTGATCAACAAGGCAAATGTCCACTAAACCAGCTAAACGGCTCACGAATTGTTTGGAATGCGACGACAAATGTGATCTCCCAGCAATATCTCGAGTCCAAAACCTCACCCATCTACATATATCATCATCTGCGGCAAGAACATAGCAACACCAAAATCCTACCAGCAACTGCTGCAATGCACCCTCCTCACGACAGCCAACCATCGACGGTGTCAGACTATGATTCAGTTGCTGTACTACTCCTCTTTGTTCTGTTTCATGTTTTTGGCGGTTTCGTTCTTGTGTCTGAGTCCGAAGAAGACAGTGGATGTTGATCCAGTAGCAAAATTGTGCTTCCTGTTGCAGGATTTATGTATCGTGCCGTGCGTAGATACGGACGACATGGAAAAAATCCAGGTTTATGTACGACATGCTCTTTCCTTCCTTCATTCGGTGACGCACAGAGGTGGCAGAGTCTTGTTCCTGGAGTCGCTCACAACTTTTGGGAGCACCGAGATCCTGAATAAGATGCTGCATGAATTGGCTGAGGTGTTGGGAGCCCCCAATAGAGAAGGACGATGCGGAAAGGTATGGTGGGAATACAAACAGGCCTGGACAGAAGAAGTAGACAAAAGACCTCCAGGCTGTGTCGTCATTCTCAATCCTGAAAAGAGAGCGCACATCCTGAGGAAGGCGCGTCATGCAAAGGTTCCCATTTTTTTCCTTAGTTGACCCCGTGTTTCTATCGGATCCTAAGCTTCATCGGGACAAGCGCATAAACCATCCCATCCCGGTAGAGGGGACAGAGCAGCTCAGCGGGCTAATCAATGACCTCATCTACCCGAAGACTTTACTTCTGTTGTACTTTCTTAAGCAATAGGAGCTCCTTCATATGCCCTTGAAGGCGGGAATATTGGTACTGAAACGAGGTTTAGAGGTACCTTTTCCCGTTGTCCGCTTTGCCTTCGTACGACTTTCCTTGGCAAACTATCCCAAAAAAGGAATGGGCCTTTTCAAAATCAAACTTGTTGTTTACTCATTGTGGCAAAACAAAACTCTCTTGTTTTCCTTCGAGATGAATACCAATTTGATAGAGGTGGGGCATTTTGCATGAGTGGATTCGAGAATGTGGTCCCTCCTCTCTTTTGACCAGTCCTTGGCTTCTTTGTTTAATGATGGCGATAGCACTTCTCTAGCCCGGCTAGATAACAAAACAATGAAATAGCACGCCACTCTGGTGATAAATCTTCTTGATGAAATCTTACTAATTCGACTCATGGACCTTTTCCAAAGAGTAGTGGCCTTCGTTCGAAAGGTGAAAACAACCAGTCAATACCTTATTGATTCAAAAGGGAATGCAAATGCGATCTACTTGTAATAAAGGGTCTTGGCATGTAGTTGACTTCATAATGAAGAGCCAGAAGTTTAATGTCACTAGCTTCATTCTTACAGAAATTGATCAAGCTAGAAAGAAGGGATTTCCACAAGAATCTTCTCTTTGCACCACACATCATGAGAATGATATTGAACAAGAGTCAGCTCAGCCTGCCTCTTCCTTTCCTCCCCATTTTTAGACTTCTACAAGTCGATCTTCTTATGATGGAAATCACGAAAATTTGCTCTTACCTCGTCTGGAGCAGACGAAACGTCTTTTGTTGGCCTTTGGCCTTTTCATTTCAGTACCGAAGCCAAGTAGATCAATTAGATGACCATGCGTATGAGTCTCTTGTTTCACCTTCAGGTGTCCCATTTCTTCATCCGTTCTTGTAAGCGATAGCGATCCGTTGACAAGAAATCACTTAGATTAATAAGGTTTTGTGACTACGAGTTGCAGAAAGCGGCGCAGCCAATGGCCTGGGCTTTGAGTGGTATGACTTGAATAAAATATCATAATAAGCACGGTCGATCAACATTGGGGTCAGCATTAAGAAAGAGAAACCATGGGATATGGCCACGATGGACTTTATTGAGGGCCCGGCACCAGGGAACTATACTCGCTAGCCCAAGCTACTGGTTTTATTTATAGAGTCAAGGGTGAGCATGTGACTATGACTAAATAGCAGCGTGCCTTTGGCTCGTAGTATTGGAAAAAGATAAGAAGCACGGTAGTCGATCGAAGAATAGGTTCCCATCTTGGCACTCTCGCTCAGAGATTCTTTCCTTCTTTTTCCCTTGGTCGATACAAGGCCAATAGAGGATGATGATGAACTACGCCCATCGAGCGCTTCAAAACCAATTGACACTGGTGATTCAGTAAGTTGACTACTTTGTTCACACTTTCTATTTGCGTAATAAAAGTATGCTCCTTTCCCTCCTCCAACTGCCAGAGTTCACTAGCACGAAAGAAAAATAGATGGATTGAGCGACGGGACATTAACCTGGATTTAGCCCTCCTCTCTACTATCTACTGGCTAGACCTCAGTTTAGAGCAAAGCGTGAACTCTGCTTCTAACCATCAATAAGATTGACTCGAACAAGACTGGGTTCCTATGAAAGTGAAAGGCAGGAGCTCTTGTATAAAAAAACATCCTTTTCTTTGGGTATCTCGAATGCCGGTTCGAGGGTGTGCTTTTAGGTCTTGATCGAGAGTGCTTCCTTTCGTGCCTTGGTTAGCCGGAACTAGAAATGTCGGGACTATGGGGAAGGGTCCCTCGGGCGAGATGGCTAAGCGTGTACGACAAATTCTGTCTATCTGAAGATCTAAGAAAGGCGCTGATTACATCTCTGTCCTTGGATGGACCATAGGCCTGATGCTAGGAGAGTGTAGTTCGAGCATTCTATTGTGTGCTCGATCCGTGATACGCAAAGCAATCTCCTGTTTACTATTGATCTAATGACAGTTGATTGAGACTTGCCATTGTCGTCTTTCGAAAGCGAACTCTTATCTGGTTGCACTCGGGTTCTCCTGTCGACTTGTTTTTCAATAGTAAATCACAGGCAGTATGCCCTATTTGAAAACATGCAATGAGGGTACGAGCAACACTCCCCAAACTTGGCATGACTCGTCGCCATCTTGTATTCATGATCTTACCTCTATTGGTCACAAATGCATAGCATAGGATCGAGTGGATCGACACCCAATAGGCCAGATTTTCCTAGCTTTGATGTTAGAAGTGATTCCAATCTATTTTTCTATAGTGATAGTTCACACATTAGCAATTAGCACTGCCTCAAAGCAAACATAGGAACTAGGGAGTTCATCGAGAGAAAGTCCCTTTAGTTTCATACTTCCATGTTTCGGATTTGCATATGTCTTTAATCGCAATAGTTGTAGAGAAATCCCTCAATCACGGGACAATCCTCCAGGGCAAAGGTACTTCCAAAGCTGAGAAGGTTCATCTGTGCATGAAAGGAATGAAACAAATTCCATAGAAAAAATAGGAAAATCCCCACCGAGATAGGTACCTATCTAGATCCCCAGCTTCGACAACAAAACTCCTTCGCATTTTGCGACCATTCCCGCGAGGACTACGATTAGGATTATCTAATGTCATCCCCAAACAGAATTACACCTCTTAAGAGGAAGGGACGACCCTCTATCCGGTGTGGGTTCCTACAAATTATTGTATGGTTCCGGATCCAGGTCCCTCTGCCCTTGCTTTTTGTTATTCCACAGGGGTATGGATTGAAGTAATCACTAATCCAGGAAAGATGGATCTTTAGCTAGAAAAACGAAAAGCCAATACGCCATGTATCAAAACAATAGGGATAGGGGTAGTTGTATACCACCTACGAATAGGAAGATCCTGGGTTTTGTAAGAAAACTACGAATAGTAAGATCCTGGGTTTTGTAAGAAATCCAATTTCATCAATTCTAAGCACGGTAACGGCAGTGCTCCTATCCAACGGCCGGGGATCTATTCAATTTCTCAATTTGCTAATGCCGATAAGCTTAGGTTGTTATTTCATCGTCTTGCGCTAAAAAGGCACCCTCCTATTATGCTAACAAAGGGACGGATAACGGCAAAGGGGAACAGCAATAGCGAAAGCAGGTACAGTAACGGCGCAATCCCTAAAAAAATCAAAATAGAGAAATTTAGAGCGTTGCGAATTTCCTTCTTTTGATAATGCTAGCCACACAGTCACGGCTCCTATCCGGTCACCGGGTTAAACAATTGATTCCTCTCAACGTATCCCCACGGTAAAGAGCTAGTCGTATTCTTTTGATAATTCTCTAGTTGTATTCAAGCAAGAGTCCTCGGCATCCTACGAAAACAAGCGCTAGGAATATCAATAGCGTTAGCGTTAGCGTCCTGGCCTTTGCTTGGGGATTCCTCTATGGAATTCCAAACATGCCATTGCTTTGCCTTTGCTCGTCCCTTTGATTCAATCCTTCTTCTCCTCGAAAGCTACAACTAGAAAATATATTCTTCTTTGCCGGTGCGAACCCTTCTTTTGAATAACAACCATTGGCAAGACCAGCGAAATCCGAACACTAATCCGAGGAAAGCCCATCCCTACTTCCCTTTGCTGTTGTTCCTCGAAATCCTCTACTAGTCATTGGTTTCAAAGCAAAGGTATCCGGTATAGGGTGTTGTGGGCAGGTTAGTGTTTCATTTCGATAGGTGATAGTGGTATACCCAAACCATATGGTATAGGTCTTGGAAAGGACAGTAAATCAGGTCAATCTTACAGGATTTCTTCACTTGCTTGGGCTTAAGCGGTACTAGTACCCGGAGAATAGTTCAATTCTCTTTCTCCACATGACACCCTTGTGTTGTCAAACTAATGAATCCCTCTCCGCCCCTGCTCCGACAAAGCAATAAGCACTAGGGTATCCACCTACCCGCCAGTTCGAATAGCCCGTTTCCTCCCCTTCCGCTCAAGCTAAAGGTTCTGGGCTACGGCTTCCGGTTCCGTATTCCGATTCGTCTTCGGATAGCATTAGAAAATCCCTTTCATGCCTTGCCAATACAACTATTATTTTTCTTAGCTGAGGAGCCTTTGGAAGTGCCGTTGTTGGATCGGATTGAGCCATTATAGGATCGGATAAATATTCAATCTTTGCCAATGCCTGCTTCCTTGGTTTCCTACTTTCTGCATCAAAAGTGACTTTTTGCTCAGTATCGAGAACCACTTCTTCTCCTTTTCGAGGCGTAGATCGCCCGTCATCTGATTTGCTTCGTCAAAGTGGATAGCATTATGGAATTGATTATATTCGTAGAAAAAGCACCCCTATTTAATAAGTCCTCGGAAATGATCTCATCCAGTACTTCTCTCAGCCTATTTGCCAAGACTTTGGAGCATAGCTTCTAAATGACATTGCACAAATATATCGTCCTATACTGTGAGATTTCTTGGGGGTTCTACTGTCAGCAAGTGCACTATTATTTACTTCACCGCGTACTTAAAGAATTGTTGGTAGCAAAGAACAACACTTGATAGAAAGGATGCTAACCAAGCCTCTTCTGTTTAAGCAAGGCTAAGCCAGAATAAGGGGTACAGTAGGCTGGTGACCCTGACGATAGCACTAAGACTGCCTCGGAATTCTCCTCAATCGTTGAAGAGTGCCTCGGGAATTGAATAAAAGCACTGATATCCATATAATCCTACAATTATGCTCTATTCTCTTGAAGAGAAGACACTTGAACTTCAAAAGTGACAGAAGCCCTCATACCCACTCCTCTTTCCCCACCAAACCAACAAGTAGTAGGTTGGTGGGCCTCGGTATCTCTATTTGCTAAGATGGATACCTACACCACTCAATAGTTCCAATTCATTGTTTTTTATCCCATAGGAAAGAAAATGCTTCAAGCAATTTTTTCCTTTCCTCCGGAGTCATACGACGGTCTTCACAACCTTCCACCGGAGGCTTGTATCTATTTTCCTCCTCCATCGCTTCTTTAATCATATTTTGGATATTCTTTACGGGCAATTTAAACATGTTCGCATCCCGCGGGAAGCGAAAAGCCAGAAATAGAATTACCTCAGGTTTAAGAACCGAAAGGAGTTTACCCAGATTTGGTACCAAACCCGGGGAAAACCCAAAAGGAGCTCTTAAAAAATCGATATAAGCAGGGTCATAGGAATCCTGAGATTCCCGTCCCTCCGCTTTGGAGGAGAAGCTTCTTCTATGGCCATGGCCAAAAGGAGAAATAGTCCTATTCATTATATTCCTCCTAGAATCCAAGGCATTTCGTCGGAATACATCCTGTCTTTTCACCTTTGTAGTCCTATGCATAGTAAGTACTATAGCCCCAATCATAGCTACTAATAAAATCAGACTAGAAACCAAAAACCAGACGGAATAGTAGGTATAAAGCAAATTGCCCAATGTTTCCAAATTAGTCCAACTTCGTACCTTTCCGGCATAAACCGTATATCTCAGAGAGGTCGTATTTCTGTGGGTTGGTAGTAATGGAATGGTTTCATTATCTAAAATGAAGAACATTTCCCACCAAAAGATCAGTCCATAATACCACTCACTGGTAAATAGCACAATACTTCTTCGTGAATCTCCGCTATTTGAATATTGAACATCATAACCATGAATAGGAATGAAACGGCAATAGCTCCTATATGAACTACTGGGAAGATCATAGCGGAGAAGTCGAGACCTAACAAAATAAGTAAACCAGAAGTGTCGCAAAAGACTAGGATGGGAAACAAAACGGAATGTACCGGATTTTTAGCACGTACAACCATCAAACTAGAGACCAAAGCAGGGCTCGACAAAACAGAAAGTATCATGGTACGTCGTCCTCCCTTGAAATGGAACTTGAATGCTGGAGCAAGAAGATGCATTCAAGTCGATCTATTACAACCAGCACGGTTGTTCGTATTTCATTTTCTTCTTCCAAGCCGACGCTCTTCTTATAAAAGAAAGCACTCACTGAATTACTTACTGAATCTCGTCTTTCTCTCGGCGCCGATAATTTTTGATGTGTCCGGGTCGATCAGAGGTTCGGCTTGCCTCTCCCCCACCCTCGCCTATGAAATGGATAACCCTTGCTGCCATAGCAGCAGGATTTTAAGGGCTTCTGTTGAAGCGGAATAGGAGGAAGCCATGGATTCTTTCAAGAATCTCCAACCCCCCCCCCTTTACCTTCTCTTTCTATTCTATAAAAAGGCGAACATCTAATCTAGGCCCGGTCGCCTTTCTATGAAGGCGAGCAGCCCAGCCCCCTTGTTGAAATTTGGATATTAAGGAAGCCGTATTTCGCAATAGCAGCTCCGAGAACCTGGGCTTAGGGTGCGCCTCCTGCGGTCGTTTCAGTGACTCAATTGGCTGGTTTCCCTCAGCTCAGACTGGTGTCGCCACCTCTCCCAGGACCGGAATGATTATCCCCGCCCGATGGGTCTACATTCATCCCTGAATGTCGTCGGGTACTCTTCACTTCCCCGCCATTCTTGTAACCGTCACCTGTAACCCGCGCAGGTGTGTCCGCACCCCCTAGAGTGGACGAGAAAGAAAGGATTTTTTCTTGGAGCAACCCCCCTGGTTCCATACCCAGGAGTTCACTTTCCCGTATGAGCATTCGGTACATATATAAGCCAGTGGAAGAGTCAAAGGGTCACCACTACTGAGGATCTCCCCCCTTATCTTAGAAGGGTCGTCTGAGGGTTCGCCGCGGTTCATTGCTATGCTTACACACTAGGCTACCCTTCTCCGAAAGCTCCGCGGGACCACCTATCACTAGTCTTCGGCCGGAGGGGTTTATTGCACGAAAAGGCCGGGACGCGGGCTCCCGTAGAGGAAAGCCCAACGAATTTCAGATGCAAAGCCCCGCACCTCATTAAGATCATATTGGCATACTCTCCTGAAAAAAGAGCAGACCCCATTGAAGACGGGAGTGAGGTACAACAAGGCCATTTCTGTCCACCTTCTCACGGAGCCGTACGTGGACGTTACCGCTCATACAGCTCCCAGCCAGCAAGCAGTTAGCTTTCCTCTAGAAGTCATGGAAGTGTGGATAAATCGACAGAAGGTTTTTATTTCTTAAAAAATCGCCCGAACTGTCCTAAATATGGACGGAGAGCGGTCTCGAGTTTTTCGGGGTCCTCGAGATCGCATTTTAGGTCGAGTAGAGACGCTAGGGAGTCTGTGGGCTTCCCTTGGCATTTCAAGATGGCCTCTATCGTCTTTTCGAGAGCCTCCCGTTTGCCCGTCAAGGGGCATTTTACATCCAGAGACAAAAGCAGTCCCACACGAAACTGGGAATTTTCCCCAATGGACGTAACCAGCTCTGCTTTCGCGGTCTCAAATGGAGAAGCCCCGAACGCTTGCAGTTGCTTTTTTCTCTTTATTCCTTCTAAGCGAGCCTCTAAAGACTCTACTCCTACTTTAAACTTAGAGTCCGATTCTTCCAATTCTTCCAAAGACAAAGTAGAACTTCATTTTGAGGAGTTTGCCCCCCGTTCGCCGCCGTCCAGCCGACGGCTACTCTGGGATGGATCGAGGTTTAGGCTAGGGGGCTTGCTCCCTTTCTTCTGGAGCTAAGGAAGGACTTGCGGGTGGCGTTTCCGGTAAAGGGGGAATCTCAAGGAGGGTCTCCAGACCTTTGAAGTGCCTCACCACCAGGGTTGGCGTTGTGTCGACGACCCCCTCTGGCTCCGGGCTAGAGGTAATTTCGATGATCTCCCCGGCCCTTTGTTCCTCGTCACCATCACAATAACAATAAGGAGACGCGGTGACGTCGTCATCCAGAAGAAAAAAGAAAACCCCAAAGGTACCGAATGGAATTCTACTTGTCGGGCTTGGATTCGTTCCGTTTATCAAAAATCGAAATAATAAATAACAACCCATAAATAAAAGAGAAATTACGATAACAAATCTAAAGTGAAGCCAATCGCTTATAAAAATAAACCAGTCTCCTTTTAAAAGGAACTGGCCAATTCACTTCGAAAAACTACGTTCTAACTTGAGCAGAAAAATTGGTGGCATTTGACATCTAAAGTTTCACCACCCCTACTACTGCCCGAAATCCTGCTTTGGTGAGCTTTCCCCAAGGTGACACCGAAGATCTACCTCCTTTCGTGCGCCCCTCACCTCCTCCATGAGGATGATCCACTAGATTCATTGCAACATCATGAACAATGGGGCATCTGCCTAAGCACCGGCACCCCCACCACGCTTACGGCTCTATTTAGAAGCCGCTCATGCAACAACGTTTAAGTAAATCCTTCCGCCCTTATTTTCTTTAGTCTAGTTGTTGGAGGAAATGCGCCTTGAACACATTATGTATACTAGCTGAGCTTTGTCCCTAATCGTGACTAGTTGTTATTAGTTTTGATCAAATTTCCCCCCAGCCGGCAATGCCTCAGCTTCTCAAAATCTAGGAAGCTCTGAAAAAAAGTCATCATTATGAAAAGATACTAGCGCTACTAATAAGGGAAGCTACTTTTTTCTAAGAAAGGAATAAAGCAGAAAACTAAAGAAAGAGATCTTAAGTGGGTCCCGCGAGTAGTTTGTCTTGTTTTAGTCCATACAAGAAGATACTTTCAGGGTTGCCCAAGAAGGGACGGGCCTATCTATTGGTGGTACTAATTCCGCGGGAGGGGCAGGATTTTGGTGCCGTCAGCATGGGTCCGGCTATCGATCACAAGGGTCTAGATACGGGTCTCGAACGGAAAAGTATGCTACATATTGCTCTGCTCCAGTTCCCTCTGCTTACACGTGGTCAATTCGTTGATCGCCCCTTTTATTTCTGATTTTCAAAAGGGCCCCGCTCTCGTCTCTGCTGACGAAGCCTTTATCTCTGTCTCTGTTATCCTCGTACCTGCTGATCTCTTCGACTGATAGAGTCTATGCTATTGGTGAAGCTGGTTCTACCTCAACAATGGGATCTGCAAATGGATTTTCAACTAACAACCTCTGCTTCAATTTGTGATGAAAGGTCGACTAGTTTTCACCAATCTTCAATTACGCCAAGTACCAGTCTCGCAACAGTACTGGCGTTAAAGGATCAGTCCTTCACTTGCGGATCGTTCGCGAGTCGAACTCGCTCTCTTGCCACGCCTTTGACTCACGAACTCGAGTCGGACTCATTCACTTCTGACTTTTTTGAGGACCGTTCGTTCTTCACTCTCTTGCTATTACCCGCAGGGAGCGCAGCAACCGACGGTGCATATTATCATATAGAAAGAAGCGAAGCATAGCGATTCGTACTACCGGAAAAGTGTCGCTTACCGCTAGGCAATAGAGTCAGCTTACGGGGTGGGGCGCAAGCAAGCGTAGCGAATCACATAGAGTTGCCCCTACCTCCTAGCGCGCAGATAGATAGGGCGGGCGAGCGCAGGGATTGATGTCTGAGCGGTTGAAAGAGTCGGTCTTGAAAACCGAAGTATTGATAGGAATACCGGGGGTTTGAATCCCTCTCCATCCGCGAGGTCATAAGTTCTCTCTTGCCTTATCTATAGATAAGAACGAATCTCCTCGACTCATATGATGGATCGAATGGGTAGAAGGTTGAGGTTATTGTGTGTTGATTTAGTTCTTGAAAACCGAAGTATTGATAGGAATACCGGGGGTTTGAATCCCTCTCCATCCGCGAGGTCATAAGTTCTCTCTTGCCTTATCTATAGATAAGAACGAATCTCCTCGACTCATATGATGGATCGAATGGGTAGAAGGTTGAGGTTATTGTGTGTTGATTTAGTTAGGACTTTGTCTCCATTTCGTTATCTTCCGCCCCGGGTGGATGACCTGTGGGAGCTAAGTCGAAGATCTCGGTGTCGTCGTGAGTGGTTGATAAACAACGATTGCAGTTTGATTTAGGGAGTCCCAACCCTGTGAAGCTTAACAGACAAAGAAAACGATAGAGACTTCCAGGTATAGGGTGACGACCTTAATGAATCAAGTATTCAGGTGGCAGTGTTTTTAGCTACATAAGCGCTCAAATTGCTGAATACTTATTGCCCAAAAAATATGATCAACCCCAGGTACATTTATTAGGTTTTGATCTGAGGCTATCCTGGTCTGCAGGACCCAACACAAGTATTCATCCTTTCCAATCTGCAAAAGGTGTTGCCGAAAGCTTACCCTCTTCCACACCGATGCTATAGCCGCTATCACTTTTGCAAGAGGGGAATTATAGAGTTCGCCTCTCGACATCTTGTTTGGTAAGCGGAATTTTGACCCAGGCGCCCTAGTGTTGCCTAACCGTTCGGCCGGAGATGTCGGATGCGAGATCTTTAGCTACTTGTATCAATTTGCCGCATTGTGCTTAGATACAATGGGCTGGCAGATGAGGCTTGGCAGGATGGGGGAGTTAATTAAGGTCGAGGGAGCAGGAAAGAGTTTGTAATTCGCTATTGGCTTAGTACGACCTATACATAATAGGGCCATGACGGTTTTGGCAAGGCCTTGAACTTCATATATCCCTTTTTTACTCAATCCAGAATACCGATAAAGTCAGATTGAATCATTTTGTCAACCTTTCCTTTGGATTTATTATCATAGGTAGTGTTCGAGATCGCCTCTGTGCGGTGAACGCTCGAATGTAGCTCACATCAGTTTTGTCCTCGGGTGGTTGAAGGAGATGCTACTGCTGGATGGAATGCTTCCGGGGCGCCATGATCCTTCTCTCAGGAATAGAATAATCGAGGGCACTGACTGACTGCATCAATCATCGCTCAGTGAGCTATTAATTGCCGCCAATAGCGCTTCGCTTGCATGCAAGGCGGCTAATAAAAGCGCCAGGTAGACGCGCGGAGATGCATTTTGAGTACTGGTGGTACTGGACAAGCTCTAGGGGAATAATCTCTTTCTTATTTCTTTCCCATGACGACTAGGAACGGGCAAATCAAGAATTTCACTTCGAATTCCGGACCTCAACATCCTGCTGCTCATGGTGTTTCACGATCAGTATTGGAAATGAACGGAGAAGTGGTGGAACGTGCGGAACCACATATTGGATCACTCCAATGCAGCACGAAGCCACTGATGCTGAGTAGGCTCCTATGCCGCTAGCAAGGTGGAGGTTCCGTAGCGCGTCATGAGCACCGGGCAAAGGGACTGTTGAGCAACTCAAGCGAACCGCCCTACCTGACTTTGGATAAAGATAGAAGGGAGAAGGTCGTGAAGGTGGCCTCGTTATCCACACATCTGGTCGGAGGACCGACCTGGGTTTTCACGAGCGTAGGCGGGTCCTGGAGTGCCCGTCAAGGGCGCTAGCGCATACCCCGGGGTGATCATCACCACCTGCACCTCACATCTCGGCACAATGGAACGTGTAACCCGCCTGCTGTCCAAGTCAACCACTGAATTTCCTGTAATTCATAGCGTCTAACAGAACGTAGCAGCAAGGGACAACCCACCCATACAGACAGCCTACGGGGAGGATGGCACTACTGGCAAAGACCATCTAGCGAAAACGCCGCGGGCGCGAAGCGTGGTGGGCCTGCGCCGGGGGAGCATAGGGAGGAAAGGGAGCCCGGACGGTGGAAGATCCAGGGGAAGCCGGGTCATTTGACGGAAATGGAAGGTCCGAGCGGCTCATTCATTCTTGCAAAAAGAGGGGGGGAGTGAGCCAATGTATCAATGAATAGATATAGTCAACGGTATTAAGACAGCGCTGCCTACACGCGAATTAGCTTCCGAGGTCTAGCAGTCTCAATTTCACTACAGGATTTGCGAATGAATGCTGGGCTAGGCCACCTCAAATGGCGTGAGCCGCATGCGGGGAGACCCGCACATACAGTTTTCAGGGGGATCCGGTCGGCCGGCGCCCACCCGACTAGAGGGACTGAGAAATTAATCGAGTACAAAACTTATCTTCAAGCTTTACCTTATTTTGATCGTTTAGAGGGCGATCGCGGAGTCACTGGATGAAGTCCTCCCTCCCTTTCTTTCGGAGGTGCTGACCCGCTGCGAGGCAGATATGACTAAGTGACATATTGAATATGGCGACGACTACAGCATGTTGTAGGAGATAAGAGGTGGAGCCAACGACCCACTAAGACTCACGTATCTACAACTACATTTCCGAGCGGCAGTCAAACGGAGGCGTGAATGCAAGATGCCAGCGGAATGATCGACCAGACAAAGGCTAGGGCAGCTTTCTTCCCACCGCGTCCTTCCTTGTGTGTCGGAGATACAAAGCGAGTGCACCGGAAAAGAAGGGGAACTGAATCGAACTATTCCATGGCGAAGCATCCGAATCATAACTGCACACTCACACGATCTTTGCCGAGAGATAGGAGCATTCGGTGGAACCGGTGAACTACACTTGCTTCTTGATAGATGTGTGGGACAGAGGGCTCGTGGTACCTGCTGCCCGCCCTTCCTCCGCTTTGATAACCGTGTGAACGGAGAGTAGGCAGAGCAAAAGGGAAGGAGGTCCTCATACGGAGTCGCACACTTGAGCAGTGCGGGAGACTGGAGAATGGGTCGAGTAAACTCCCTTAGGGCCGATTAAATCACAGACGAGGAACTTTTCTTTCTTTTTTTCTTTTTGATTTGAAGGGTATGTTCTCAAAAAAGAAAGGCAGAGGTAAATACTTCAAAGAGGCGGCTCGGTAGGGATGGAATGGTCAATAGTCAAGTCAAGGATGACTTCTTTGTTGGCAAAATGATGGGGGAGAGAAAGCACGCCAGTGATTCTCTGAGCCGGTCTTCATTTCCAACGCCTCGGGAAACAGGTTGAGATAGATGACAACACCTTTTTATCCTCTTCCTTACCGGGAAGGCGCACTTCTCTTCTTCTTCTGGCCTTCACCTCCTGCCCGGCCCGGAAATAGAACCCAGCCCCCTTTCTGATCCATTCATTTCTGCAAGCAGGCGGGATCCAGAGCTAAGCCCCCCTCCTATTCGAAGCCGGGTGTGGCCTCGCCCTTTTGCTCTTCCTTCGGCTTGGCTCCACGAAGGCGCCGCCTAGACTAGGAGCCCCACTCATATTCAAAAGGTGCCCAGCTTTCAAGACGATGATAATAATTAGTCAACTTTTTCCAATATCATGGAATAGCATGGCCCGGGGCTAAGGTAACTCCAGTGGGAGAGCCGTGTTATGGGTGACCTTATTGCACAGTTCAGAGAGCACTTGTGTATGTGATGCAAGTGAACGTGTATGAAAAAGCTATCGTAAAGTTTCGTTGTTCGTTCCGTCGTTGACCCTATCTATGTTTCTACGATGGCCCAAGAACACACTCATTCTTCAGCCGCAGAGAGACTTTTGAATTGTGAGGTACCATTACGAGCTCAATATATAAGAGTGTTATTCTGTGAAATAACTCGAATTTCAAATCATTCACTCGCTTCAACTACTCATGCTATGGATGTGGGAGCATCAACTCCGTTCCTTTGGGCTTTTGAGGAGCGGGAGAAATTGTTGGAATTCTATGAAAGAGTCCCGGGAGCCAGGATGCATGCCAGTTTCATACGACCTGGTGGAGTGGCACAAGATCTGCCTCTTGGCTTATGTTGAGATATTGATTCCTCCACACAACAATTTGCTTCTCGTATCGACGAATTAGAAGAGATGTCAACCGGCAACCGTATCTGGAAACAACAATTAGTGGATATTGGTACTGTCACTGCACAGCAAGCAAAGGATTGGGGATTCAGTGGTGTAATGTTAAGAGGTCGTGCGACATGAAGACATTGGTAGCAATATGGGGGAAGTTCCCATCAGGCAACAACGGTTCTGCTTGACCCTACAAAAGCATGCATATGTTGTCAGTGAAGATTTTGTGTGAAGCCTTGGAGACGATGTACCGGGGGCTAGGGTGAGCTGAGGGGGGACAACGTAAGTGAGCGAATGTGTGTAAGCCCAGTCAAAGATTCCTATTCTAGGTGGGCGGGCCATCAACCTTCGAATGGTGTTGGTCCTACGGACTGTGAACGGATTCGCCTCTGGCCTCTGGGCACGTCGGAACCGCATGAGTTCACCGGGGTGGAGCACGGTCCGCCAACATCGGCATAGGTTAGGTGCTATTGATGGAACATGGTAAGCCCATCTTTCTCCATATGAAAGTGTTGCGGGCACATAGAGATGTGGGTAGAGGAAGTCTCAAAAAGCGAAGGCCGAGCTGTAGGTCACGTGACCTGCACCGAAAAGGTGGCTGGCTGGGCTTTCTCCTGGATCAAAGCGGATCAGCTCGCCAAATTCGTCGATCGAATCGGGCGCCCCGGAACGTCGAATGAAAGTGGTCTTTCGACAACCCTATTTATATGATTTTTAGGGCCCCTTTCCCCCTATCCCTCCCTTATGTTTAGGAGCGGGATCTGCCCAAGCACGACCTGTGGTGGTACGGAAGGCATGGACTCCGCAAGTGTCCCGCACCCTCTGAGAAAGAAACTCCTCAACCATCACAAGATAAAGAAGTATGACGCTCTATATTTGACTCTATTGGTCATAGTTCCTTGCTGTTGCGGCCCGTGCTCGTTTGCGCGTGTGTGAACCACTAGATCATAAGGAAAGATGCCTCTCGGGGCATCTGAGAATGATTCGAGCCGTATGAAGGGAAACTCCCACGTACAGTTTGTTTTGGGGGGGAAGGAGCCCGACAGGGTCCCCCCACTGACTTGGCCCGGGCCTAAGTGAAAGTGCAAAAGTGAAGTGGTGGGCCTACCCATCCCAACCTGGGGTATGCTGGGATTCGCGAAGAGCAGCACCTTACGATGTTCATGACCAATCGGATCTTGACGTAACAGTAGGTACCAGAGGAGATCACTATGATCGTTACTGTATCCGTATTGAAGAGATGCGACAAAGTGTTCGGATCATTGTGCAATGTCCTAATCAAATGCCTAGTGGCATGATCAAAGCCGATGATCGTAAGCTATGTCCTCCATCACGATCTCGAATGAAACTATCCATGGAATCGTGCGCCGTGTGAAACGTAGATCATCGCCGTTCTTAACCGAGACTCAGGTTAAGCTCCGTCTCGAAACCGCCGTTGGGTTAGGAGTAAAGCATCTCGAGGTTGGCGCATCTCGTTGGGCGTGGAGAAGCATTGGGAACCCCAATATCTTTCTTCGGAGCAGTTTCTTTTCCCGTCCCCTCGCCCCGGCATAGCTCTTCGCTTCCGGTTCTTCGGAGGAATCAACTGACTTCTCCCTTCTTCATTGATCTGGGGGAAAGGGAACCGTCTACCAGTTGGGAAGATAGACATCAAGGTTGTGGCTTGATGAGGATAACTAAGCTGACACGCCAGAGTTGGCTGCTGGCACAACAGGGTGGTGCCTTACCGCACCGCAGGCGCACGCGCGGTAGCGTTCGTGGTGGTGCTTCAGGATTCCAATGTACCGCGTCCAGGATCAGAACGAGCTTGCCGGCGGATCACTGCCGTCCCATTCTTTAGTGAGCTGGAGCGCTGCCATCTTATCCACGGAAAACGCGTCAAGCTATCGCTTCGGGTCGAAGCACTAAAAGAAAAGGACCGGGAAACACGGCGGCATAGGAACCACGGGAACCCAGGAGGGAGAAAGACGATGTCCGGGATACAGGATCCTCGCAGTAGGCTAGACCAAAATCCAGCCGAGAGAGGGCAGCCTTTAGAAGCAACAGGTTGGGAAACCAAGAGAAGGCTTTGCCTTTTCTTATCTTCTTCCCTGCTCAAAAAGAGGGATTAGCATTATTGACCCCATGAGAAAGCACTAACACCTTCCTCATCGGGGCTCCGCGCACTGGGAAAAGGCTTCCGCGATAGGAAACCGGCTACTAGTTAGGAAGTGAACATAAGGTATCAAGAGGTCCCTCACAGTCAGGTGCAATGAAATTGCCCCCTATTAGTCAAGTACCCCTCTTCCTATTTAGTTTAGGGGTTAAGGTGAGAAATGGCTTGATGAACCCTTCCGTTCACCACGCACCGGCCCCATTCACTTGCAACTCGTAGAGGCTATAAGTAAACAATGCCCCACTAAATTCAAAGTGATGGTGGGGTTCAAAGACGAGAGTGCCTACCTCCGCGCCGAGAGTGCCCGCCCTTTCTGTCAAGTAGGCTACTTTTTCCGGAACGCAGTCCGGAATAAGCGTTCTTGTGTATATAGATATCTTCAATGCTGTCATTTCGACATGTCCGCTTCAACCCCTCTTTCGCCTCCCAAAAAGCAAAGTTGGCTTGACGAGCACAGATGGGGAAGCGGGAGCAATAAAACCAAGAATCTCTTTCTTTTCTTTCCAAATACTTTATGAAGTTAAGGGGCAAAGAGAAGCGCTTTCGCTACTGAGAAAGCGAATGGTCAGCGTGAGGGTTCGATGACTTAGCCGAGCGTTAGCGACACGTCATTCTCATAGCAAAGCGCTTCGAGTTAGCGAAGCGCTGTAGTAGCGTCGGGGACTATGTGCTATAATGCTGAACTAAGGACATTCCGCCTTATCTATAGAAGCAGTCGGCTGAGTTCTGAACGAATGGGATCCTAGGTGGGTAATGGCTCAATCTATAGATGGAAAGCCTTATGATGGGAAACTACCACGTTAGGTTTGGAGAGAGATGGGACCCATTATAGTTTAGGGGGAGCAGATGCAAGCTTTTTCATTCCATAGCCGGCCAAATGACTACCGGATCATCGGTCTACTCTACCTCAATTCACCATTTCAAACTTTATACAGAAGGTTTTTCCGTACCAGCTCCTTCTACCTATACCGCAGTTGAAGCACCTAAAGGTGAATTTGGTGTCTTTCTTGTTAGTAATGGGAGTAATCATCCCTACCGTTGTAAAATAAGAGCACCTAGCTTTGCCCATTCACAAGGACTCGATTCTATGTCCAAACATCACATGCCGGCAGATGTAGTCACCATCATAGGTACTCAAGATATTGTGTTTGGAGAGGTAGATAGATAGGACGTAGTCTTTCTCGATCAGGACCCTAGCTTTATTGCGAGCCAAAACTGCCTGAAAGAAGCAAAATGGAAAAGGATGCAAAATGCAATGGGATTCCTGATCCAATAAGAAATCCCAATTTGGAGTTTGTTTGGATCAAATTCCTACGTTATACTATTCCATTCTCGATGATGAATCGATTTGATAGATCTGATATTGTTATTCCAAATATTGATCTGATTCAGTATCATCAGAATGACAAAAGCTGACATAGTTACTAGTGGTTCGAGGAGAAATCCTTTCAATCATCAACGCCCTTTTCTACTAAAACTGCTATTCGTGATACCGGTCAAATCGACTATTCTCATCAACTTTGAGTCTCTTCCCTCTCGTATGACTGTCAAAGTGGAGTTCCTTCTCTATAAGAAGAGCTGGTCTAGAGTGTGATTCGGATCAAAACAAATGGATGAGCCTCGTTTTGCTGAAGCAAGTGTACGTTGCACTAAGGAGTTGAGTCGACTTATCCGAACTTTCCTACCAAGTTCGAGCTCTTGCTCGCTCTATTTCATGAGCTGAGCTATTTATACCGATATATACTATTGAGTGAGATGGAGAAAGACAATGGTGGTATTCCATAGGGAGATCCTGTGTTGGATGATAAAGAGGGTTTGCCTTTCGAGAAAGGGGCTTGGCTATCTCCATCTCCATGTTATAGGATGTATCGAATATATCTATCGATCTATACCATATGGTGAGCCAACTAACCCCCACTCCAATCCAATACTTGCTAGCGCAGGGAATCGATCATCTGTGAATGTTCAGCCAAAGACTCTAGCCCCGGATTCCGATAACTCCTACGATTCTCTCATTATTCAGTGTCCAGATGGAAGGGATGTTTGTTATTCACTTCGGTCAGAAGAGGAATTGACACTCAAGAGCACGCGTTTTATGTTAGCATTCCTATTTGAGAGTGCCCCTCCCTCCTATTTGGTTGGAAGTTTCCTGCTCAAGTTGAGAAAGCAAGGGCTGACCGGACTGCTGCTCACTCTTGCGCTTCAACGGCAGTATTGTCTGCATCTTTCGCCCACCCAGGGGTTAGGGTTATCAAAGAATCTCTTGTATCAGCAGATACGAGAATCGGCCGTGCATATTATCATATAGAAATGTGAATCGAGATGCATCTGGATGAGAGTTTGGCTTTCTTTTGGCAAAAGCTGGATTGTTTTCAGCAAACTAGCAATCTGTGGAGATGGCTGATATGTCCCACCTTGATTGATAGCGATATAGCCACTCTCATTTCAATGCGGCACATTGATACCATCATTCCAATCTTCTATCGTCCGTGCTAAATACCATGAAATTAAGTAGCTAAGGTCTACTGGACCTATTTAAACAAGGATATGCTGATCCTTCTTTGTCCACT